>NW_010523933.1:0-29369 GCF_000687285.1 Phaethon lepturus
GGGCGGGGACCCACGGTTGGCCTCTCTTGCAGCTCTGGGGCATGGAGGGGAAGGAGAGGTGAGGAGAGCCTGCCCCACGCCGCACCTTGGAGCGTCCAGCCTGAGGGGGACCAGCGATGCCTCTGGGGATGAATAAGCATGGATCTCGCTCTACTACCTCTTTGCCTCCGGACCCCACGGAGATCGTCAGGAGCAAGGCCTGCTCCCGAAGGGTCAAGCTCAACGTGGGGGGGCTGGCCCACGAGGTTCTCTGGAGGACCTTGGACAGGTTGCCGCGGACCAGGCTGGGGAAGCTCAGAGACTGCAACACACACGACTCCCTCATGGAGATCTGTGATGACTACAACCTGGAGGAGAACGAGTACTTTTTTGACAGGCATCCTGGGGCATTCACCTCAATCTTGAACTTCTACCGTACTGGCAAGCTGCACATGATGGAGGAGATGTGCGCCTTGTCCTTCAGCCAGGAGCTGGACTACTGGGGGGTGGATGAGATCTACCTGGAGTCCTGCTGCCAGGCTCGCTACCACCAGAAGAAGGAGCAGATGAATGAGGAGCTGAAGAGAGAAGCTGAGACGCTGAGGGAAAGGGAAGGGGAGGAATTTGATAACACTTGTTGTGCTGACAAAAGGAAAAAGCTCTGGGACCTCCTGGAGAAGCCCAACTCTTCCGTAGCGGCCAAGGTAAGCTCTTCACATTTCTTCTCAAGTCTTGTCTGTATTGGCTCATGACTGTGATGATGCTTAAATGAGGTATTGCCCTGCTACCCTTGCTTTGGCATCTGGGCACTTGTGGCTGGCTGGATGCTGTGAGTGAAGGGGAGAAAGGCCTCCCAGATGCAAGCATGGTTTAATGTATCTTTTTTGGGATAGTTTGGAAGGGATATGGTCTGAGCTTCTCGGGGCAGTGTAGGCTGCTCAGCGTGGGAGCAGCTCCAGTGACCCTGGGGTCAGTGTACACTGATTGCTGCAGCTGAAGGTTAGTAGACTTGTTATCTAGTGGCCTGTCTTGGTGCATTTTGTAACAGATTTCTTTGTTTAAGCAGTAGGAGACACCCATGTTTTAGGCCCAAACTGTCTTTTAAGAAGAGGACATCTACTTGAACCTTTAGACCCAGGTCCAGTCAGGAAGTAATGCCTTCTCTTCTAGGGCTTAATTTAAAATACTGTTGTGAAATACATCTAGTTATTTGTATTGTGCACTCCTAGGCTGCAGGTCCACTAAAGCTAGCGTTTGAATTTCATCCTTTGCCTGACTCCAGCTTATTTTAAGTCTCCCTGTGCAATACTGCTGCAGCTCTGTCTCTGTCAATAGTTGAAGTACTGCTTACTCTGAAGTTGGTGCCAGTGCAACAGATCTATTTCAAGGTGTTTGGAAGAGAAGATCCATGTTAGGAGAAACCAATGTCAGAGTTGGCTCTGATAATTTAGCTGTCTCATGTTAGTCACATTCTTTAGTGAGGAAAATATCTGTGAACACAATGATTCAGTAACCATGGGGACAAAAGTGAAGGGGGATAGGTTGAAAACTGTGGGATGAATAACTGAAAAGCATGAGAGACTGAGCAGTAGGGACCAAAGCTTTGAATTTTCTATGTACTGGCATCCTCACAGTATTGCAAAGAAGTAGAAAGAGGCCCCAGCTACGTCTTTAATGTTGCCTCCCTGTTGTACATACGCTTGCAAATGCAAACTCTGGCTCAGTCCCATAGGAAGTTTGGCTTTGCTGGGCTACTTATGAAAACAAATTTCTTACTCTCTGTTTTCTCTTATTGAAATGTTGCACATCATGAACGAAGTGCACGTATGTAAGTCTGGGGAAGGGATTTGATGAAGTGTGGAACTAAAAGGCTCATTCTGGCTGGGGAAGAGAGAGGCATGGGTGGGTGCTGAACTGGTTATCACTTTTTTAATAACAAATGGAGCCCCAGAATGCCTTTTTCTCTCCAATGGCATGGATGACACTGTGCTGAATGCATTAATCATTTATAAGGCTCCTTTGGCACAGTCCTGGAATCCTGAAACGCGGGCCCTGGGCTTTGCTGTCTGTGGCACTGACTCAAAATCCATTAGAGACTGTTGATGCTCATGATTTATTGTATATGAGCAAGGGTCATTCTTGCCAAATAAGTGTCTTTTGTGATTTATAAATGAAATACACTCTAGCTTCATTTTCTGAGAAAATTCTCAGAGTAAGTGCATTTGACATTGCAGGCTCTGGATTAATTGGGAGTGAATGGTAATGCATTATTATCCTTCCCATTTAAAGCTACCATTCTGTGACTTCGTTACTGTAATGAAAATGGTGCTGTATGTTCTCAGACCTCAAATATTCCAGCAGTTCCCAAACTGATTTCTACTCATTTCAAGTGTCGCAAGGAAAATGGGCATGATGAACAATTAGCATACCAGGCAGGGATGGAAGAGCTGCTAAGCTTATTCTTTATCTGATTTTTCTGCCTGCTGGTGGATAGCTTTTCTCTCATGCCAGAGTATGCCCTTTGCTTTGATCACCTTCATGAGAATTTACTCCACGTATTGAATAAGCTGGACCCAGTCTTCAACTTCTGATGGAAGGATGTGGGGAGAGGGACTTGGCAGCCTGACCTGTTATCTGACCTAACCAGCTGTGCCCAGGCTCCGTTTCAGGCTGCATTTTCTAAATCTGAGCCTCTGCTTGATAGCTGAGGAAAGCTGGCCAGGAGCTGTCTGTTCAGTGGAGCACTTTCACCAAGGCCAGAGGCCTCCAGGAACTTCTGTCACCTTTCCTAAAGCCATCTGCTTTGCCAGATCTGGGAGCTCAAATTGTTCCTATAGAAAGGGAATGAACTATTCTGAGGTTTAATGACTGTCACTGAAGGACCTAAAATAATAGAGAAAATTAGAGTAAGTGTACTTATTCTTTTTCTTCAGACTTGTGCCACTCAATGCAAAGTTTTTTTCCATTTACATGTAAGAAATACAGGCTCCCTTCACGTTCTCTTTAAAAAGTCTAGAAAATGGCTACAAATGGAGGTTCTCCCCAAAACCCAACACAACCCCTCTGTAAGCTGTGCCCTGTCGTCTCACTCCTGCTCCAGCAAGGTGGGCTTTCTTGCTGGCTCTCAGGATTGTTTGTGTATTAAAATTTTCTGCACAACACCTAACCTGACTCCTCCACGACAGCTTACTGCAGAACTTCTCATGGTTGTACTGGGACTGGTTAAATACTGAGAGTGTGAGTTGTTGTTCAGTTATGTTTGGTTTTGTGCGTGGTGTGGGGTTTTTTTGTTGTGTTTTGGTTTTTTTGAAAAGGGAATTATGTGATGTACATCAGGGTGGAAAACAGCATTCAAATAAGAGAAGAAGAATTCCCCAGACCTTAGTTTTTGTTGCTTATTTATCCATATCTTTTGACTCATCTGTCTGGCTTTTGAACTAACCACCTCATGGCAAGCAGTGTCTTATTTATGTGTGATGCTTCACCCTGTACGTGACTGGAAAGAACACTCAGTTAGATTTTTATTATACCCCCTCTAAGAGCCTCCAGATTTCTATGATGAGGCATCAGGTGGCTGTTGAAGCCCCAGGCTCGCTGCCTTGTTACCCCCCAACGCTAGCAGAGGGGTGTCTGCTCCTTTCCTATAATGCACCGTCCTCGTGCGAGGTGCCGTGAGGCAGCACTCCAGTTCTTCCCCGGGGTCAGACTGTGCAATCAGTGCCCAAACCACCTCACCCACCAGTCCGTTTAACCCGGAGGCACTCACTGTGCTGTACTCCCCTGTGCTCGCTTTGCCCAGTGGGAAAACCACTATGTACGTAAACTGAGCACTCGGGACTTCTCCTTCTACCAAATGAAAAAATATTTAACAGGTAGTTATTTAATAAAACTCTTCATTTTTCTCTCTCTGGCCTTACAAGATATTTTAAAGGATCAGTTCCTCCCGCTTCCTGTGACTTTATTTGCCTGTATATCCCTCTGAAATACTTGCTGTGGTCTTTGTGGATGCTTCCTCCTCTTCCTGGGATAATGGTTTTTGCATGTTCCTGCTTATTTTTATCATTCTCCCAGTCTCCCTTAATAGTTCGGTAGTTGATTTTTGCTCTTGTTTTTTACACAGCATTCCTCCTGTACTTTGGTGTACTCACAATATCCATTTTTAACCATGGAGGACTCCCTGGTGCTCACTTCTGTCTGCATTTCTCCTGGATGAAAATGAGGTGCAGATATTTTCTGGAGTAGCTGTTACATTTTGTTGTATGGTAGTTTCCCTTTCCTCAGGAAAGAAATGCAGCTCTCCAGAAGCCAAGCAGAACTGTTGCTTTTTTTCTTGGGACTTAGTGTCCATGTCAGGGCAGTAGTGGCTAGCAGTTGCCCAGCGTTCTCGTTCGGGCTTTTAACTACTCTCTCACAAAGGCTAAGCTTGGGAAGCTGGTTTCCGTCACCCACAACCCAGCTAGCAGCTCTGGGTTTCCAAAGCAGAAGTCCCTCCCTTAGCTGTGTGGGGTTTTTTGGGTTTTTTTTAAACTAACCAAGCTAGTTAGGATCTGTGGCTGTCTCACCAATTTGTACCTCTTGGGACAACTAGCCTGGCTGTAATAGCCATAAACTAGACTTCATGGCATCCTGAAAAGTCACAGTTGTTCCATGCTTTACCATATAAACAAGTAACAAATTAGACCAACTCAACTTCTTAATTAACTTATATGGTCTTGGAAATCCTCTGATCACCTGGACCGTTCCATCAACTCCACAAGAACATTGCCCTCTCTGCCTTTTAGGAGGAAAAGAAATCCTTTCTTCTCTTAGTCCTTACAAATTATTTCCCTGATCAATACTTGAGCAATTAATGTGGCATGGAGGGGGGAGTGGGAAGCCTGCTCGTCTTACAGACTCCTCTGCATGTGCTTGTTTCATCTATTTTTCTCTTGCTGTCCTGAAGGCTGAAGAAAAACACGATGACATCACCCACTTTGCAAAAATCTTCTCTGCATATCTGCATGTCAAGTGGGATGTGCACTTCCTCTCCTCCTCACTGCCTCCACTTCCCGCTTGTCCCTGTCCTGCGGGGAGCTCAGCTGCAGCAATCCCTCGGTTCTGGCAGGCCATTTCTCACCCTTTCCCCTGTTCCTACTATGTCTTTGCCAGTGCAATAATATCACATTTATCCTTGAAAACATGCAACTCCAATTCAGTAATCTTATTATGCCTGCCTCTACATCTGTTGAACAGCTTTTCTCGAGCTGCCCACTGGTCTCTGCTGCTAATCTCTGCATGCATTGCTTGGGGATCGGGGAGGTTGTTCTGTAAGCACTTTCCTTATTATTGTTGATAGTAGTGACAAAATAAGAATGATAAAGCCTCTTGGAGATGCATTCGCTACATCTAGAGCATTCTTCCCCCACATGGGCTTTCTATTCCTGGCCCTCCCTTATGGCATGCATTTTTCATTCATCTCTAAACCTGCCTGAATTGAGCATTCAGAAGAGAAAACCCCTCTCCCTAATCGCAGGGGTCACATCTTAGCCAGGTCTCGTCTGTCTCTGAGACTCCCATCACTGTGCAGATGTTGACTTTGTCTGCTAAACCCAGATTGCCCATATCTTGCTTGTACCTGTGACTTTCATTTTTCTGATGCAGCTACTGCCTTGGCTTTTCTGCCATATATAGGAGACTTTTTTTTTTCTTCATCCAAAGTAAAATCCTCTCGTCGGAGATCCTCAAAAGCAGTGTCTCATTCCAAAGCCTTTCCTCTGGGTTCAGGGATTTGCCTCCAGCTTATTGCTGGGTTTCGAGCACAGCACTGTCCCATGGACACACAAACAATTGCTGTTCTGTATCAATCTCGCTTCATCCTGCAGCTCCTTTCTGGGTACATGTCCTTCCAGTGAACTCCTTAAGCCTTTTGTCTGGGGAGCCCTAATTCCTATGTTCTGTTCCCTGCGACGTGTCCTCTGCTTCTGTATCACCGATGACCTTCCCACAGTGTATCGCTGTGCTGCCAGTTCCCGGAACCCCTCTGCATCACAGCCTCCCTAAGCTCCCACTTTGGGGTGGGGGGGAACCCTATAATATTGCCAGCCTGGTAATTATGTTCCTGAGAATCTTTTCTGGCTCTAAAGAATCTTGCTGGGGGTCCTTGCAAGATAAGGAGACACCCTGGCCACTGACATCTCATCAGCTGCTTAGTCTCCCACACCCCTAATGCAACAGCCCACGTTATTTCTGCACGGTGTGCATCTGCCAACAACAAGCTTGTTCTAAGCTCTCCAGGTGGGATCCTCACCCTTCAAAGGTGAGCCTTTCTCCAGACCTGTTACCGCAGCCCTTGGATCCAGGCAGGCAGCTGCCTGCCACTTCCTGCCTGAAAACAGTTTGGGTTCCGCAGTTTACCGCCCAAGCCTGCAGGTCTGCCGTCTCTAAAGAATTTTATAAAAGAAAAGTTACAATTGTTATGGCTAGTAGTTCTTTTGAGGTACTTGCCATACAGTCCATGAAGTGTATTATGCATAAACGTACATGTAAGCATACTCCTGGATTTTTAACTTATCGGTAACTTTCTGCTAGGAGAGCCTGGAGCAGGTTCGTGGTCCTCCCTGAGCCTAAGCATCCACATCTGTGTGAGATTGTCGCTTCCTTCCCGAGGCAGGCAAGCTCAGGTTGAATTCCTTGGAGGACGTGTGCTATAGAAGTACAGTCGATTGCTATTTTTAAAGCACCACCTCTCATTTGTGCCGTTGAAGAATCTCTCTGAGAAATTAATTCCCTCCCTGTGCAGCGTTCTCCCATCCTGCTCAGCCTGCAGGCAGGCATGGTTTAAGGTGCCAACATCACCAGTCAAAAATGTAGGAAATCTTGCAAGAATGGAAAATCCCTGTTTTGCTCGGCTGTAACTGCAGAGGTTTAGTAGTAATGGGATTCAGAAGAGCGCTGGGCCTGACCCACCCAGGGAGTGCTGGCGCGGGTGCAGCTTTGGCTGGTACCTGTGCAAAGCCCTTGCACGCGCTGCCGAGCCGAGCGCGCCGTGCCCGACGGGTGTGCGGTGGCTGCAGTGGTGTTCAGAGCTAGCTACGCAGAGGCACTCCAGAGCTGTATAGGAAAATCAATTCATTTTTTAAAACACTTTATTCATTTAACTCTTCTTATGCCATGGGATAAATAACGTTGCCATAACAGACATACTTTTGCCTGTTCCTCTTGATACTGAAGATCACGATTTCCTTTTTATTTCTCTTGATATAAATACCCCATGGAGAGGAATAATCCAATGTTACTTTTACAACACGAGCGTTGTTTTTTGTCATTGCTAATGGCAAAATATTTATGTCAAAGAAAGTTCACAGCTGATCACTTAGTCCATATAATAAACACAGTCAATATGATTTACTCCCTGGAGATCTGTGGCAGCAACAGAACAGGCATAATGCGGCCAGTGAATGTGAGCAAGACATTAATATTGGCCTTCTCTGAAGAAGCTATGCATGGAAGCTATACTTTGTCACTGCTTCTACGTGAAGGCAGGCAAGGATCAGACCCTTACTGTTATGAGAGTTGCCCAGTTTGCTTCCTAGATCTAGAAGCTCAGCTCCATCACGGGCTGGGTTGGCTTCCCATGTGTTGCACCAAGAGAGCAACATGAGCACCGGGAGCGCCGGCACCGTGGTACAGTGACAACTGAGCTCAGGTTTGCAGGTCGCTGCCCTTATGGGGCAAAACTGCTTCAAGGGCTGAGTGGGTAAGTTGGCTCTGCGTTGCTCTGTGCCATGGACCTAGGAGCTGGCAACAAGCTCGGGGATTCCTGCCCCACACCGTCACTTAACTGTTGTGCCTGAGCTGCTTTAGCTTTGGCACTGCTTATCCTTAAGATGACCTTGCCCTAAGTTTAGTCCCTGGGGCAATAGCCACACGTTCGCTTCCTGGCTTTCTCAATTACTTGGTACAGCAAAAGTAAACCTTGTAGAGAGCTTTTCCCTTTGAGTTTGTCTGATCTCTGGTTTCTCTCTGCTGTCCTAGCTTTTCTTGGCCTCGCCTGTCTCCTTTACAATCTGGCACTAGCTGAACATGTTTACCAGCAGGACACAGTGAGGTCTTTTGGTGATTTTTTTTTTTTTTAATGTAAAAAATTCTACGCTTTATTCTAGAGCAAGTCTGGAAGAGTGTTGAGCATCCCTATGCAAGCACTGTGCCTTTGTACCTGCTATAGCCCCTCCCCAAATGCTAGCATTTAAATATCTCAAGCGCATGTATTCTCCAGGTCCCCCAGTAACACCAGCAGTGCCAGCCCTGCTTCTGTGGAGGGTAAAACTCCCATTGAATGTAATGGGAACAGATGAGTATTATAATGTCTGTACTCATTAGGCAAAGCTCTCAAAGTGCTTTGAAAAGATGGATTACTTAAGGCCAGGACAAACCTGTGATATATGTATTATCCCCATCTTAAAGTGAAGGAGTGATCATTGCCGAAGGTCAGTGAGGAAGGCCAGGGCAGAGCTGGGGGGACACCTGGTCTTCCCCGGTCCCGTGTTACCAGTACATTTTCATGGAATAAGTGAGCTCCCAGCGGCCCTTACGCGCTGCCTATGGTGTGATGTCACAGCGGGAAAGGTGCTGGCAGCCCTCTGCCCGTTTGTCCAAGGGGATGGAGGGAGAAATGAAGCCTCTCTCTGTTTCAGCACAGGTTTTCCTATTTAAGCGAGCTCGGCCTGGAAAACTTTGTCATGTTTGAGGAATGAGTAGTTACAGAAAAATGGGAAGTTTCGTCTGGCAGATCTAAAAGGTCCGTACCGGGGCATTTTCAGCACTCTGATGCAATTCTGACTGTAAGGAGGGGATGCTGTCTAACTCTTTTGAACAGCAAGAGACTACATATGTTAAACTATATACATGTAAATATACAAAACTATTGTGGAATTGTAATAATACATAGCCAATACAATATATATTGATATGTATACACACACAAATATATTTGAAGCTTGTCTTCCTTGTGGGAATTACTTTTTACCAAAACCAACCTGTATAAAAAAGGTGTGTGTTTTCAGTTAAAAACTCCTAATCCTAGCAACCAGCTCTGCTTTGAGCACAGCAAATGTAATGAACAACTCAAAACATTACTCAACAGGAGTAGTATCTCCTCACACAAAACAATTGCCACCTTTGATAGCGACAGTGTCTGTGTGAATGTGAGGGACAGTAACTGGTCGGATCATGGGCTTTTTGGGGGTTTAGGAGCTCCCTTCAGTGTATTTTAGGTAGCAGCCAGGAAAGCTCCGCTGTGGTTTACAAGGACAAGGGTCTCTGGGGGACCATCCATCACTTCCCCTACTGAATCTCCCAATCTGCCCCTAATTATCTCTTCCCAAGCCAGGGCTCCAGCACCTCCAGCTTCATGTGGGTTTTCAAAGAGGAGAGACCCTGCGGTTTGCCTCTCGCTGGGAGTACAAGGTTGCACTGTTGCCCCCTCCCTGCTGTGTGCCTTGTGCCATGCCACCTCCGGGCAAGGTGATGGCAGCCAGCCCTTCCCTCGGCATCCTGGCATGCCTGGCCTCAAAGGTGTATCAACGTTTTTAGGCACGTTCCCCCTTTCCCCGTTCACAGGTCTCTCCCAGACCTGTCGTGATTCCTGTGAGTGGTTTTGCTGAACTTTGCAGCTATTCTGGTCCAATGATGTGCACCGTTGGCTCAAAGGCTGTGTTTTGTGACTCTTCCCGAGGTGCTGGCACTGCGGCGTGGGGAAGGTGGCCTTAACTTGGCGCTCTGCTGCTTGGCCATGTGTCTGAAACCTGTGTCGGGACAAGGGAAATCAATAGCAAAGCGAAAACTGAAGCACTTGTTGGTACCTGACAAAGTGTTGGTACCTATTGACAAATCTCACGTGAAAAACAACATCCATCAGGCACCCATTTAATCTGGTAAGAAACTTGTGTCATTAACAACAGCTGGGTGAACAGTCAAAACAAGTGGAAGGAACAATTTATTTTAAATTTTTTCTGTGGTACATAATCAGTTCCAGTTACTATGAGTTCAACTTATTCAATGCTGTTTGGACTAGAAGTCATGCAGAGTCTCTAGCCAAAAGCACAGATTAGTTTTGTTTTATTTTCTTTAAGTCCATTTGCTCTCGCTCATACGTGAACAAACTGGAGCTGTAAATCTCATTTGCAGTACATAAGCCGCATAAACACCAGAAACACTCTCCGATTGGTGCTGATGGACAAAATGTTTCTAAACTGTGATTATACTTACCAAATTCTGTTTTAGACTTAAGATTCCTTGTGGGTATCCCTTAAAAAAAAAAAAGGTCATTTTGCTAAAAGAATAAATTGAGGATGTGAGCAAAGAGGTCCGTCCCAGTCTTAGTACTTAAGATCTTCTGTAGGCGGCAGGAACTCCCGTAAGCGTACTTTCCACAACGGGAAATCTCTTCCATGTGCCAGCTATGCTGTGCTTGGCTGGTTTCAACAGTACCTGATGGCAGCGTAAACTGGGAATGGTTGTGGCACAAAGCACCAGGAGCAGCTCCTTGGCTCCCTGAGGAGTCTTTTGTGTGACCGTGTCCGGTCTTGTCTCGCCCTGCGCGGCGACTCGGCATCCGTTGGTCCCTAGCTTTCCCCACTGGCATCCGAGTGCGTCGCAACGTGCTTGTCCTCCCAGTCGTCTTGTGAAGGAGAGCAGCGCGATTACCGTGGCTGGAGAGGGTGCAGAGCGACCAACTGGTTTGTCCGGGTCTGTGGTGGAGCAAGGAACAGTCTCGTAATCCACCCCTAAGCCCTGGACCGCTTTTTTCTCTGGTGCAGCTGGATCCCAGCCGTAAGCAGTCAAGAGGCAGCTGTAATGCATAGGAGAGTTTAACGCTTCCATGAAACAGCCTGGGAATCCATCTCAGAAGGGATTTTTTTTCGGGTTTCCGGGAATTTCTTTTTTTTTTTTTTTTTTTTGGTCTGGCACATTCTGAGCTCTGAAAAACTTTATGGCTCTCACTTTTCTGTTTATTTTAAAATGTTCATCTATCATGCTGCACACTTAATTTCTTTTGCATCATATGCTTTTATTAAACATAGTGATCACATATTAAACAAACTCTCTTCTCATAACTGGTGCATTTGACCACTTCCACTATCAATAATTACTGTAACATCCTTGTACTTCTCTATATCTGACCATTCTCAAAAACTATATGTTCATCAAGTGTCTGGGTAGAAAAGGGATATAGCTCACTTTGAGGCAATGTTTCCTGTCTGCTATCAGAAGAAACCAGTCTCTGTGGTGGAATAGGGAGCTTTCGCTCTTGTTTGTTTATTTGTAAATTTTTAGTAAATCCCTCCTTCATAGCATAAAAGTTAATCTTTTTAGAAAAGTAGGGGGGGGAAGTGTTGTCTCCTCACCTGTCAATGTGCCAGAAGTTTATTAATAATACATAATAATTATACATTGCATTTCTTACCTCCTTTTATCTGAGGATCTTAAAGTGCTTCACAAACATTAATTAAGTAATCCCCATGACTGCCTGGTGCAGTAACTATTATTATCAATCTACACCTAAATATGACAATGTGGAAGAAATAATAAACAAGAAAATCTCCCAGATACAGGCAAGAGCAAACCTGGTCTAGAAAGGTAAAGCAAGCTGGAGTAGATGCCGTTGTTTTGTAGCTGTATCTTGTGCCAACGAATCCACCAGTCTGCCTGTCAACGTATCGGTGCCCTTGCATCGGGAGTTGACCGGTGTCGGACACGGGCCGAAGATGGCACTTAGGAGATTCTCCAGACCAATGCAGCGTTATCTGCTGGTGAGAGGAAAGTTGTGGTTGGCAGCAGAGCTCCTGTCCCTGGTTGAAAGCAGCTGAGCTGGTGGCAGAGGGCTTTCTCCGAAGCAGCCTCAGTGATGGGATTTACTGACACTCCCTCCAAGAGAGCCTTCACTTGTTATCCCTTGCAGGAGGGGTCCCCAGGGTGCGCCCAGCAAGTGTATGTAGTGTCCCATGGAGGGTCTCTGTAACCCTCAGCAGACCCAGCTGACCACCGCAGCTGTCTCAGTGATGGGGTCTCTTCCAGTGCCTGTGCCAGATGGGTGCAAAGGACCCAAAGCTGTCAGCCCAGCGCAGCTGATCCCCGCCCCGGGGGTCACCCTGCAGAGTGTGGGGACTGTCACACTTGAGCTTTTCATCTCCAAGTGCTCCCCTGCTCTCTCCCCTTCCCCAGGGAGCCACTGCAGAGCTGCTCCCAGGCTGTGCCCGCTTTTGTGGGGGAAGGAGCTTTGGTGTCCCCAGCCCGCGCAGCTCTCGCCTTTCTGTGCACAAAGCTTCGGCAAGTCCTGCATAGGGTGGGCTGCAAAGCTCACCTTTGTGCTTTCCCCTCGGCCCTTGGACCGAGAGCTGCATGAGCATCTGCATCTTCTTATCTTGACTGTCACTTAGGAGTGGGTTTGTTCTCAGAAAGAACAGCTTTCATTAGGGTATTTATTTTTCATCTAAGAAATAGCATAATAAATAAATACCAATGTTCTGGCAGCAAATGCCTCCTTGCTTTACAGCTGTATGTCTCGCTCATTGCCCGTGAGCCACACTAAACTTAGGTTAGTCGACACACAGTTATTCTTGGCTTCTAATCTTCTCCAGGTAAGAGTCTGATTGATCTCAGCAGGTTTTGCAGCATTTAGCTGAGAAAAGCCATGTCTTTTAAATGTGTTACCTGTTACTACGAGGAAGTCAGGCTCTCACAACAGCAATTTTGGTCTTCGGTGTTAAGTACCTGCCAGTTTTTGCAAGGTACTAAGATGGATTGTGTTAGTGCTGGGAGGGACTATGAGGAGCTGGCATGGGTCTAGTTTCCCAGGAGTGCTGAAGGCCCTCTGGTACCATGAGAGCTCTCAGATATGTCAACCTCTAGTTTTGCCTTTGGGAGGAGATGCCAAGTGGCATGACTGGCACTTACTCTTGGTTTCTTTCAACAAAGTTGTGGGCTTGGTAGCGGACTCCAGGTATATTGGGTCCTACTTATTGTTGTTCTGACCCTTCAAGCTAAATTTGAAGCAGATGAGGTGTAGTGTGTGGAGTCTGATTAATTCCCACTGATCTGGGGCCTACTAGCCCTGCCTTGACTGAAGCAGGTCTTACCAAAGGAAGCCTTTCAGGAACAAGGACCTCACGCTCCCTTCACGCCACCCAAGGTACTGCCAGACCCAACACTCGCTGGATGCGTTTTGATCCCTTCCTGACTGCAGTTGCTGTATGTGGCTCAGCACGACAGGACAGGGTACTTCTGGGCTGTCCTGGTAAGGAGATATTTCCACCAAGCATAAGATGTGCTGCATTCTAGATCACGGCAGGTATCAGAGTACGTTTTGCTAATTGACGTGTTCGTGTTCTCTCTGTCTGCGTTTACACTCAGTGTTATTCTGTAGGCACAACTTTAGACTTCCAGCAATCCCAGGGAATGGTCTCATTTAACACCTGCAGCCATGGCCAAAGCCAGCTTTAGCATATGCAATCTACCTACTGAAATATGAGACTTCCATCATGCTAGGCAAGTGCATCGGGTCCCACTAGAGTGATGTCTGGCCTCTCCTCTCTGCTGAACACTGGGGCAGGTATAATTCTGTTATTTTTGCATGTCCATTAAGCTAAAGAACAAATTTGCTAAAGTTTCTGGCTATGAATGAATACGAATGAATGAATGAACAAAACCCACTTAGTAGTTATTTTTAAAGATGCTCTTAAGAGCTTTTTGTAAAGTATCTGTAAAATACTTCTTAGTTTGCGCTATCTTCTGGAAAACTTGCTTCATGGTCCACGGAACTTGTGCATGGCGATGCCACTTCCAGGAGTGATAGAAGTAATTTATTTAATTCATGAGCTCCTTGTAGGAAGTTCCATCTCTTTCTTCTGTGTTTATATTGCACTCAGTGCAATGCTGTCCTGGCTCACAGCTCATGTATGCTACCCCAAAACAAGTCATAAATATGTTTTACAGAATAAACCAAAACTGCTGTAGAAAGATATGGGGTTTAGGTTCCATAGCTGCTAATCCCATAACCAAACTGGCTTTTTTCTTGAGGAGCAGTGGCAGAAGGATGGCGTGCCTCTGCCCGCTCTACAATGGTGCTGGTTGCCTCGCCACTACTTGCTAACTTAAACTGGAATCCCAGTTTCCAGTAGGACTCTGGGCTGTGCAGTGCAGCGAGGGATTAAAGGATCTATTCGGTTGTCCTCCTCTCACATGGAGGCCATGATCTCCAAACCAGTGAGCGGAGCAGATATGGAAAGTTATTGCTTTGGCTGTACCAGCCTAATTCACCTAAGCTGGTTGCATCACAAGTTTTGTTGCTATAAACTAATACTAAAGCAAGTGTGAAGCATCCCCCCAGGCACTCCGTGCCGGTTTCGGTACAGGAGCACGTTACTGATACTCTCTGCACAGGTGTAATCTGTGGTTCTGATTTGAGCAGACTTAGGCAGGCATGTGTGTGCAAAGGAAGGGCGAAGAGCTTGGTTGTAAGCACAGTTGCCGTGATTTAGGATGTAAATCACGTAGTTGGAATACGCAAACGTATCTTGCAGTTTATACAAGCAATTGTTTAATTGCATGTGGAAAATCTGCAATCTGCATGTGGAAAAACAGGATAATTGTGTGCAAATTAGACATATCATTGCATAGACTGCAGTTGTGTGTCCAAATGGTCAGCAAATCAGATCCTTTCAATCAGTAACTAATGACTTTATATTCTAAGGGAAACTAAGTACTGAGTCCCTAATTGTATTCTTTTTGCCTTTTCCACCAGGTCCTTAAACAGTTCAAATATCTGCTGTCATTTCATCCCTTGTTCCCTACATTATCACCTACCTGCTGGATTATTTCTTTTCCTAAGCATTTTTTGGGCATACAGCACTGGCAGTGGGCTCCCTCTTCCTGCCCCCAGAATGATTGTTTGCATCAAAAGTACCTTGTAGCCCCCTCTTTAAAAGCCTGTTTCTTTCACTAAAAGTCCTTCACCATTGACCTCCTTGCTGCAGTCATTCCCAAAGTGTTCTGGTGGGTCCAGTGAGTGAAAATTTAGCTTGAAGTTCTTGAATTCAGCCCCGTGGTGCTGCACTGCTCTGGTGTGTCTTCCCTCCATGCAGGTGGGATGAAACCCCAAACTGGGAGAGATGACAGCGTGTTGGGCAGAGATGTGGCTGATGTTGGCGGATCAGGGTCATGGCTTTGCTATAAGTTTTCTGCACAGACTCCAAGAGGTGATTTTTCTCTCTTGTGCCTCTGACCAACGACTGTAAAAGACAAAAATCAGTCTTCACTTCTCCCGTGTTTGTCTTGGTAGGATGTAAATCCTTTGGGCACCGGTTCTTTGCTCCGTACTTGTACATGGGAACCCTAATTCAAGGGGCAAAACATACATAGTTCTGCCTTTTTACTCAAAAGGGGCAGAATTATGTATGTTTTGCCCCTTGAATTAGGGTACAGCAGCATTTCTGCTTGTGTTCTTCAGAAGAAATAGAGATAATGCTTGTTTTGGCCAGGCGTCATCTTTTTGATTTAGTATCTTAGGTGGTCAATGGCTAATGATTAATCTTAAATGTCACCTCTTTTCAGACTGACTCCTTAAACTGCTGGGATGTTTCAATACATTTTAAGTAAAGTAATGATGCCCTGTGCCAAAGAACAGAGAGCAAGTATGGCAAAGCTCCAGCCTTTGCACCTGTTCTGGTTTGCTTTTTGTGTGAAGTGCTGTATAATTGTCGTCTTCATTACCAGCCTGCTGAATTCTGGTGTGTGAGGGATTAAGCACTCTAATGAATATGGATTATTTCAAATATTTTCCTTTGGGATTCAGTAGAGAATGGAAATTTTTGTAGCTATATGTTCATATAATAACACGGAATGAAAGTTGCCTTCCCTCACCCTTTTTAAAAGTTATCTTTTGAGAGTGGGTATCAGAACAGGCAGCTGACCCTCCTGCTCTGGCTAGGGCATACGTGATGCTCGGATCCAGCTGACCCTCCGGCTGGGTCTGGCTGGAGGTGAAATGAAAACCTTGCTAAGAGCGGAAAGCTTCAGCCCGCACATAACTTCCAGCGTGTGAGTAGTCTCCTTGAAGCCGGCAAGTCTTAAGCATCTGTTTAACTAAGCATGCAGCAAAGGGGAGTGGGCTATGGTGCAATTAAAGGACCCATTTCACTGAGGAGGCCAGGAGTGTGTGCTGGTTAAGTTCCTATGAAAATAAGGACATTTTTCTCCCCCAATTAAAATTCTTCAGTGCATAAGGTTAATGTGTCATCTGCAGCATCCAAAAGGCCTGGAGAGCTTGTTTCTGTGGCACAGATGTTCAACAATATGCATCTTATTTTTTTGTCAGTTTGGGCAGCTTCTTGCAGAAATCGGATCCTCCAGATCTACAGGGAATTCTCTGCTCTGGTCAGTCTCCGTGTGCCTCCCGAGGGGGTCACCAGCGCTCTGCAGGAGTCTGCGTTGCAGGCAGGGAAACTGAGGCACAGTGACACACTAGCCGCTTTCCCAACTCCCAGGGCAGGTTTGAGCCCCAGGCAAGCGTTTCCCCCACCAAACCGCCCAGCCGAGCGGGTGCCCGTCAGGCGTGTGCTGTGCCCCTTGGCCGGGGCTCGGAGCCGGCACGCCGGCGGTCACCTCCCCTGGCTGGCACGCTGGGCTGCTAAGCCATGGTGAAGCACCTCATGAGGCTGAGCCCCAGCGTTCTATGTGACCGTTAAGGCCTTATCTGCTTTTTGAGGCAATAATTGTGATAGTGCTGGGCCCTGGAGATGCGAGGTATAGATGAAACAGGGAATTTTCTCTAATTTTTCTCTAATTCAGCCATCTGTCTCCCATTGCACATTCAGATCAAGTCCTTTCCCCTCCCTGGTGAAAGCAACACTTGGTTTCTCGTTCCTGCCAGCATTGCAGAGCCAGTCTCACTGCAAGAGTGTGAGAAAGTGGGGAGAACCGCTTTTCAACTGAATTTGGAAATATCCTCCCAAACTGCATGGCAAAAACCCTCTCAAAGCAGAAATCCATGGAACAGCAGCTCTGATGGGCCAGGTTTCTCAGCAGGGTGAAGGAGTAGGATGCCCTTGCAGGAGCTCAGTTGGATCAATTGGTAGAGGTAGGGTGGGTTAAACCTTTCTGTTATTCTGAAGCTTTTTGCTGGGCAAAACAAAGGGATGAAACTTTTGCAGGAACTCTTCACCGGCTCCTGAGCAGGGGTCCGGCTGTAGAGGCAGCAGCCGAGCGGTTCCCCGGGGAAAGCCCCCGGCACGCTGCAGCCAGCACACGCAGACGCCCTCCGGCCTGCGGGGAACATCGAGGTCTTTTTTGCCAGATGATAAATCTCTGTCCTCAACTGGCTGCGCAGTGATACTGTCCCTCTCCAGGTGAAGAATCACATGGCCATAAAGTTTTGTAGTGTAAACAAGGCAGACGCGGTCAGAATCCTATTTGGACAGATTTATAGCTTGACTATGGAGCAGCGACCTTGCCTGGGCTTTATGCCACCAGAACTAATATGCACCCTGGGCTCTGTTTTCCTTCTGGACAGTGTACTCTTGATGCTTGTGTGTGAGACTGTAAGCATGAAAGTCTGCTGTCTTCGGAGAAAGAGACTTCCCTGGTGAGGCTGTGCTGGAAAGCTGTGGCCCTGCAGGCTGCGTGGAAGGGAAAGCGAATGGCCAAGTCTGGGAGAGCAGCACTTCCCCAGCACGCTTACGGCCTCCAGGTAGCTGGCAATGAGTCTTTGTGCAGTGATTATCACAGTCAGTCGATGTTTGCCATGGTTTCTGCCTACACGGAGATGAACAGGTTGCTGGAGAAACCTCGTTTTGTCTGCTGACACCGGGCAGTGACCCCCAGCTCCCGGCCCTGCCTGTGGGATATTTATGGGAAACAACAGTAGTGTCTACGTGCAAACGCCTACCTCCAACCTTTGAAAACAATTTCTCTGCTGCCAATTTCTTCCAGTCTAATGCAGCAAAGCATGTACGTTCAGCATGTGTTTTCGTAACGTGTGTACATCCCACCGAAGCTGACTAAAGGTGTGCTCACCCTCTCCTGAGGCAGATCAGTGCCACAGAAGAGCTGGGCTGGGGCAGTCCGGAGCACTGTGGTGACAGAGGCAGGCAAGGATGTCAAGGAGGTATTTATCACCAGCAAAAGCTCCTCGCAACGGGGGAGGCAGCAGGGTCCCTTCTGGCCCAGGGAGAGGCAGGGGCCGGGTGGGGATAGAGTGTGTTGTCTCAATATTTACCTCCTGTCCTCAAACACTGGGTGAAGGCACCATTTTGTTTTCTCCTCTTGATGGCTTTTCTTGGGGTGACATTTGTGTCCTTTGTTGTCCTCCTCTTCCAGGTGTTCACACCCAGAGGTGACTGCAGGAGTTACCACCTCTTTGAGCTGCTTAGACTTGTCCATCTTCATCATTCACACTTGGGTCATCTCCTAGCCATTCCCTTGCAACTCTGCACTTCAAAACATATTTGTGTTTAATAATGAAGGGATTAAAGGAAAAGGCAGGGAGGAGCGAAAAACTTATCCCAATTTATTCCAGGGGGCACAATCCCAGCACTGGATTTGGGCATAGGTTTTCAACTTGGACGGTCCCCCAAGTATTAAACCTCTGCTCAGCGTCATCCAGCTCTGCAGCCAGAAACTACTCGCGATAATGCGATTTTCCTTCTCGCACAGTAGCTGTTCCCTCTTCGCATTCGGTCACAGTGCTCGCGTGCAGAGGGGTTTTGGCACTCTGAGCCCCCTCCTGCTCCGGGGGTCGGGGCACAGTATAAGAGGTGTATCTAATGACCAGTGGCCTAGTGCCATTCAAAACTGTCTGTCACCAAGGAGGCAAGATCCCGAGCACATTAAAATCTGTCACCTTTAGTATTTGAATTGGAAACAAGCACCGTTGCTTCGCTGGATTATTTGTTTTATTGTTAATGAGATTTCTCTGCACTCTTCTGTCTCTACGGTTTGGAAAACGCACTTTGGTAGGCCAGAAATCCTAGAAACATAGGCCTTAACAACAA
Organism: Phaethon lepturus; assembly: GCF_000687285.1. Taxonomy (NCBI): domain Eukaryota; kingdom Metazoa; phylum Chordata; class Aves; order Phaethontiformes; family Phaethontidae; genus Phaethon; species Phaethon lepturus. The sequence continues at coordinate 19,005 of NW_010523933.1, forward strand.
AATCAATACGGTTTCGTTGGACTTAGTGCTTGATGCGCAATTACGTTGTTTTCTCGACGGCAAGCGGCTGTATCGGCTCAGGCAGGGAGGAGGGCTTAGCTGGGAGCGGGCTGAGGCTTGCCTGGGTGTGGATGTCGGGTTGCTGGCTTGTGTTCACCGCACGCCAGCTTCGTGCCAGCTCCCCACGGTGGTGTTTGTGTGCGCGCCGTGTGTAAGAGTTTACTCCTCCATCGCGTGTTTGAAGCCGTGGAGGCTGTGGATGGCAAAGGCTGCCTTGTGCTTGTGATTGAATTAGTCACTGAGGGTCGAATAAAAGCGTTCCGCAGCAAATGATTCCATCGCAGGTGTTCTGTGACCCTACCACACATTATCCCAAAATAAGTCAGTCATGTGGCAGTTTTACAGCATATGTATGGGCCAAATTACTTTTTTTTTAAGAAGTAAATTAGGTAAAAGGACCTGGTTTTCTCATTAATGACTTAAGCTATATCAATCAAATGACAATCAGTCTGAAAGGCTGGTTGCCATGGGATTGTCTGATACCTCCAAAAAAAAAAAGTTTCTTTGGGTTCAGAAGTCGATGGTGTACCAGCATTAATGCTAAGGCATGTGGTTTGGTCTTGTTTGTATTTCCCCTGCCATTTACAGGGATCTCTGGTGGTTTATGAGATTTCATGTGGGACCGTAAGGGGCGAGTGTGCGTTGGGATGCTCTAGAGTGCTGTGCTGATGAATAGCACTTCATGTGCTGGCAAAGGCGTGAGGAAACTCTGCGCTGCTGGCTGCCTTCATGTCTTCATCCTCACAGAGCCCCTTCCCAGCACCGCCACCATTTCTGGCAGAATGTGATCAAAGTCTTAAATTGGAGCTCTGTGGTGCAGGAAAAGCAACAAAAGCAAGCTCCCTCCTCCACCTCCGGCAGAGGGTAGGAGCCGCTTCTGCCCGAGCTGAGCCCACAGCTAGGTCTCCTCTCCAGGATCTTCTAAGCAGTAGAGGTTCATTGCATAGTACCGCACAGGCAACCAGACCGTATGTGTATTTTTAAGCCTTTCAAAAGGTGCGCAAAGTGTGGGTGGAACAGCAGATTATTTGTTATTTGAGGTGAACAGTGCATACTACATTCAAAATGACCAAACCTGTCTAATTATAGAGATAACAGCTGTGTTGTAACTGAGATTTCTAAGTGAATGCTTCCCCCACTGCTGGGGGAAGGGTAGAAAAGTGCATAAACTATCAAATTTGTTCCTTTTAAATTTGTTTAATGGTACAAGAAGGTTTGTATGGCATAAGGTGTCTATATTAGCAGCACTAAGAATGGTGAAGGTCACAGGTAACCTGCAGATGTTACCTGTGGGATCCATCTTTAATGTAGACCAGCAAACTTCTAAATGTCTTCTCACTGCCTCGTGTCCCCTTCCCATTATTAACATTCAGGCAAGCTCCAGGGAAAGGAATATTCTTAATATTTCATGCTCTTATATAGGTGCAAATCATTCCTGGGGCTCGCACCATTAAAGAGATATTTGCAGTCATCAAGATGAAAAATGGTAAAGGCTCCTGAGCTTTTCAGAGGTGAGCTACTCGTTGACTGCAGAACGAGAGGGTACACAGAAGGATTAGCACTCAATAAATCCATCACAGGAGTACCAAGATATTATCACTTGGGTTTGGAATATCCCAAAATAGCTCAACACCCTGGCAATTTTGCATCATTTATATACTCTCAGCTGGGTAATATGACTTTCTAGAAATGGATCAGATAAGCTGAGCTGTTTTAAGAGGGTCTCTCCCTGTTATTCATATATTCCTTCACTTTGCATTCTAGCAGAAATAATGATTTTCCCCAGGGGCATCATTCATTCATATGTTCATAGAATCTTTTTAGGTTGGAAAAGACCTTTAAAATCATCAAGTTCAACTGTTAACCTAGCACGGCTGAGTCCACTGTTAAACCATGTCCCTAAGTGCCACATCTACACGTCTTTTAAATACCTCTGGGGTGGTGATTCAACCACTTCCCTGGGCAGCCTGTTCCGATGCTTGGCAACCCTTTCAGTGAAGAAATTTTTCCTAATATCCAATCCAAACCTCCCCTGGCACAACTTGAGGCCATTTCCTCTCGTCCTATCGCTTGTTATTTGGGAGAAGAGACCAATACCCTCATCACCACAACCCCCTTTCAGGCAGTTGTAGAGAGCGATGAGGTCTCTCCTTGGCCTCCTCTGCTTCAGGCTAAACAACCCCAGTTCCCTCAGCTGCTCCTCATCAGACTTATGCTCAAGACCTTTTACCAGCTTTGTTGCCCTTCTTTGGACACGCTCCAGCACCTCGATGTCTTTCTTGGAGTGAGGGGCCCAAAACTGAACACAGTATTTGAGGTGTGGTCTCACCAGTGCAGAGTACAGGGGGATGACTACTTCCTTAGTCCTGCTGGCCACATTGTTCCTGATACAAGCCAGGATGCTATTTGCATCCTTGGCCACCTGGGCACACAGCTGGCTCATATTCAGCCGGCTGTCAACCAGCACCCCCAGGTCCTTTTCTGCCTGGCAGATTTCCAGCCACTCCTCACCAAGCCTGTAGCATCGTGTGGGGTTGTTGTGACCGAAGTGCAGGACGTGACAGCCTTGTTGAACCTCATACACTTGGCCTGTTGATCCAACCTGCCTGGATCTTTCTGTAGAGCCTTCCTACCCTCAAGCAGATCAATACTCCCACCCAATTTGGTGTCATCTACAAACTTGCTGAGGGTGCACTCGCTCCCCTCGTCCAGATCATTGATAAAGATATTAAACAGAACTGGCCCCAATGCTGAGCCCTGGGGAACACCACCTGTGACTGGCTGCCAACTGGGTTTAACTCCATTCACCACAACTTTTTGGGCCCAGCCATCCAGCTGTTTTTTTACCCAGCAAAGAGTACACCCATCCAAGCCATGAGCAGCTAGTTCCTCCAGGAGTATGCTGTGGGAAATGGTGTCAAAGGCTTTACTAAAGTCCAGGTAGACAACATGCACAGCCTTTCCCTCATCCACTAAGCATGTCACATTGCATTAGAAGGAGATCAGGTTAGTCAAGTAGGACCTGCCTTTCATAAAACCCTGCTGACTGGCCCTGATGACCTGATTGTCCTGTACATGCCATATGATGGCACTTGAGATGATCTGCTCCATAATCTTCCCTCGCACCGAGGTCAGACTGACAGGCTTGTAGTTCCCCAGATCTTCCTTCCATCCCTTCTTGTAGATGGGTGTCACATTTGCTAACTTCCAGTCAACGGGGACCTCCCTTAGGTTAGCCAGGACTGCTGATCAATGATGGAAAGTGGTTTGGTGAGTGCTTCTGACAGGTCCCTCAGTACCCTTCGGTGGATCCCATCAGGCCCGATAGACTTGTGTGTGTCTAAGTGGCGTGGCAGGTCACCAACTATTTCCCCTTGGATTACAGGGGCTTCATTCTGCTCCCTGTCTTCCAGCTCAGGGGACCGGGTACCCAGTGAACAACTGGTCTTACTATTAAGAACTGAGGCAAAGGCAGCATTAAGTACCTCGGTCTTTTCCTCATCCTTTGTCACTATGTTTCCCCCCATATCCAACAAAGGATGGCGATTCTCCTTAGCCTCCCTTCTGTTGCTGATGTATTTATAGAAACATTTTTAATTGTCTTTTATGGTAGTAGCCAGATTAAGTTCTCGCTGGGCTTTGGCCCTTCTAATTTTCTCCCTGCATAACATTATGATATCCTTGTGGTCCTCCTGAGTTGCCTGCTTCTTCTTCCAAAGGTCATAAACTCTCCTTTTTTTCCTGAGTTCCAGCCAAAGCTCTCTGATCATCCAGGCCAGTCATCTTCCCTGCTGGCTTGCGTTTTGGCACATGGGGACGTCCTGCTCCCGCGCCTTTAAGATTTCCTTCTTGAAGAACGTCCAGCCTTCCTGGACTCCTTTGCCCTTCAGGGCTACCTACCAAGGGACTTTGTCAACCAGGCTCTGAAACAAGCCAAAGTCTGTCCTCCGGAAGACCAAGGTGGCAGTTCTGCTGACTCCCTTCCTTACTTCTCCAAGAATCGAAACCTACCATTTCATGATTGCTATGCCCAAGACAGCCTCCAACTGTCACGTCACCCACAAGTCCTTCTCTGTTCACAACCAACAGGTCCAGTGGGGTGCCTTCTCTAGTTGGCTTGGTCACCAGCCGTGTCAGTTCTCTTCCACACACTCCAGGAACCTCCCAGACTGTTTCCGCTCTGCTGTATTGTATTTCCAGCAGGCATCTGGTATCTGGCTTCTCCCATCTGCCTATAGAATATTTCATCTGCCTCTTCATCCTGGTTGGGTGGTCTATAACAGACTCCCACCATGATGTCTGCCTTGTTGAGCCATAAACACTCAACCTCATCGTCGCTATCATTAAGGTGCAGACAATCAAAACACTCCCTAACATACAGGGCTACCCCCCACCTCTCCTTCCTTGCCTATCCCTTGTCAGCTCCCATAAACGCAGCCCCAAATGCAAACACCAATAAAACTCAACATTTGCTTAATTAACAACCTCAGAAAGCACCACATCAGGCAGGTAGATACTATCAGCACTTTAGAACAAAGTATGTTTAGAACCAAGTGCAGCTATTTACTGAAAGCTTGCAGAAAGCCAGCAGTAAAACTGTTTTTCCAGCATATGTCATGCACTCGATGCTGTTTCTTTAGATGGAGGGAGCAACCTGTGATATGGTAAAAATACAAAACTTAATCCAACAGAGCTGGAAAATGATGCTAAATAAACAGTAACCCAAGGAAATCTTCCTACTTTACAGCTGTATCTTATGTGTGAGGCAGAAAAGGTTATAGGGTAGGATCTTATTCAAGGGGGTGCCTTGGGTAGTCTTGCAGAGAGGTCTGGATGCATCTCAGCAGCAAGGACACCAGCTTGCAAGCCAGGTGGGAACACACCGAGCTAGCTCCCATGGGAAGCTCTTTGTTGTGGGATGGGAGCAATGAAATCTGTCCTTTGAGATGAAACCAGTGAGGAGATGCAATTTGTATTTTCCCTTCTGCAGCAAAGTGCAGTGCAGAACAGAGAGCTGGAAATAGAGCAAGAGACAGACGTTTGAGCCCAGGAACAGCTTTTTACCTTGGGAAAGCGTTGGTGGCCGATGCCAACAAAAGACAGGCAGAGGAAGCACTCGGGGAAGTGGGTGACTGGCAGGGGGGAATCGGGTGGAATTAGTTGTGCTGAGGGCAGGCTGCAGAGAGGCTGTGAGGCATAAACCTCATTGATTGTGGCCCTGAGGAGCCATCTGGGCTGGATGGGGATGGTCTCATGGACTGTCACCTGCAGATTTTTAGATGTGACGGTGACACTGTCATTGCGTATAAAACTGCAACCCCAAAGCGGCTTTGAAGTAGTGGTATTCACTGTTTCAGACCCAGGGACAATGGAAAAAAGTCACTTTTCCTAAAATAATGGGGATGTCAAAACTTAGGTTTTACTTACTAGACCTTTCCAAAACTCCGTTAAAAAAATCCTTTTACGGAAGTATCCACTGCCTCGCACTTGGCTCTGGAGGCTCGGGAAGTGTGTGGGACCCAGCACGGCTGCTGCTGGTGTCACTGGGAGCCAGTCATGAGATCTGGGCCCTTGAGTGTGTGCTTGTACATAATTCATGGGCGTGTTTTTTTATGAAGATATTTGCTCTGTCTTGCGTCAGCCACACACTTCTAACTCTGTTGAACTGCTCATTCTTCAACTTAAGCTCTGCCCTTGTTCTGACAAAGGATTTCTAGTAGTTTATTTTTGATTGCTAACAACCTGGTAGACGCAGATGTTATTTTACTGGTAATGGAGAATTCCACTGCAGTGGGGCTTTTTTTTTTCAGCCTGTCCATCAGACAGATAAAACAGGCTCCTTTTTTCTCCACTGTCAGATTTTTCAAAGGCTCTTTCAAAGCAGGTGCATAAATTATAACAAAACTGAAGTCAGAGGAAAACTCTTAAGTCTGCACCCTACTGAGAGGGATTATGGGGAGTGGAAAGTGTGAGTCATGACATGGCTCCTTCTTTTAGACGGAGTTAATACGGCTCTGGGCAGAGCAGGGGAGAGTCTTCTGGGGGGGCAGCCTGTTCTTACCTCTTTAAAACACATTTCCCTTCCTGCAAATCTGATTGGAGTTTAAAAAAAAAAAACAACAAACCAACAACAACAACAACAAAAAAAAACAAAACACAACAAACAAAGAAAAAAAAAAAACAAAAAGGAAACAAGTCGCTGAGATGTAGTTATCCTTCGATCTTTCCCTGAAGTCCAGTTTCTTCGCTTGGTTTCCAAGCATTTCAATACTAAGAACGTGGCAGTGTTTAACTCTGTTTTGTCAGTTCGGCCACTGTGCCCAGGGGTTTATCCTGGCTGCCCTTTTCCTCTGCAGACATACTGGCGCATGGAGTCTGAATTAAACGCCCAGAGCTAAAACTTATCTGATTCTCTTGTCTTCTGCGTTGTCTCGGGTGCCCCATCGCAGCTGGGGAGGTGGCTAGTGCTTCGCCTGGAGTAAGATCTGCTCTCCTGGACCCCATTCTGGACTTTCTGCTTAATATTCCTCCCCTTGTGCAGCACTGCACAAATGTCAAGCTTTATAAATATTAACTGAGAGGCTGAAGGAGCCGTGAGGCTCAGTCAGCTCCCACAATACTGAAGCATTGTGTCTGGCGTTGCTTTTTTTCCCTCAGCCAAGGGATGTCTGACACACAGCACACGGGCACGCACACACGCGCTGAACTGTGCGGCTACAACCGTGAAATGAGAAACATCGCTGTGAAATCGGCCCCTTTCTCTCCTGCTCCCCTGCAATCCTGCTCTTCAGTCTTTGTCAGTCAATGGGCTGTTTTCCCACTGATAACTTGTAGAATCCCGGCATGCAAAGCCTTGGATTTTACAGCTCCTTGTCAGTGGGAAAGGGAGAACATGACAATATTCACTCAAAACTGAGGGCGAGGGGGGTTTGCTTTCCTCCCAGCTCAGGCTGAGTGTAAACCAGGCTCCTCAAGGGAGAGCAGATTTGGTTTTCTGTGTGCACTGACTGGAAGAGACCAATGGACCCAAGATGAGTTTGTGTTAGAAAACAGCTGAATTGGGCATTTTGGCAAAAGGATTCACTTTGGTCTTGCGTCATTTTTGGATGTTTTTGTTAGAAATGAATGTGATTATAGATAGGACATGCTTGTTCAGCAGTGTCCTTGCAAAGGTGGAGTTTTGGTTTCAGAAGGACGATCTGCAGGTTTTCACAGCATCTCAGGCTTCCTCATGTGCATTTTGGATTTCATCAGGCTTTTCCTTTAAGGTACAGGTGGTGCCTTAAGTTGACACAGGTACCTGCAGCATCAGAAAGATGTCCGCAGACTCGCTGAGTCCCAGAAGTCCCCTCAAAGTTGGAAGGAGGACCTTTACTCTCCATCCTTCAGCAACAGTATCAAAGTTGGGGTCGACCTTGTATTACCCTCATTACACAATTCAGGATCTGCAAACCCAAGTGCGTTGATCACTGCATGGTAAATGAACTTCAGATGAGGGAGTACTTGTAGCACTACCAGCTTGCTGGCATCAGTGTGGACCTTTCATCCCTCCCGAGAGAGCTCTTTGAGGAGGCAAAGAATAAAAAATCCACAGACAGTCTGTGCTTCTGAAAATTTCTAAGAGAGCAAGGTTAACAAGAGCTGTCTTAGGCTCAGCTTTCGTAAAGGCAGGTTACATGGAAATGTAACAAGGCTTGCAGGGTTTCTATTTGTTCCCCAGGAAAACGCAGGAGATGGTTCAAACTGAGGAGTTCCTTGTTCTTCAGTTTATTCTCAAAATATAACACATATCCGGAGGGATATAATTTTTCTGTTAAGTTTATGACACTCTCTTTGTTAGATTCATTCTCGATGGTTCACTTGTCACAATAAGAACCTCAGCCGAGAAACAAACCACCGCGACTCCTCCGCTGCTCTGCCTCTCGCCGGCGCTGGGCTGCCCAGTTTTTGCGACGATGGCCGCAACATCCAGCGTAACCCAGGCAAACGTTCCCGGGCACGCGGTGAGCGGGTGCCCCTGCCGCTTGTGACCCCCCGGGACTCCTCGCTGCCAAGGCGATCCCCTTCGGATGGCTGTTTGAGCAGGCCTGGATGCCGGCTCTGCCCTGAGGAGCGAGACCGTTCAGCCGGAGGCTGTTCTGCATCCCCTCCGCCGCCTGACTGACCGCGTCGCCGCTGACGGCGGCGAGGGGGTAGTTGCCCTGGGGGCAGAAACGCGCTCCGGGCAGCAGCAGCTTCGTTGGCCTGACACTAGTAGAAGGTTTAAGTGCCAGTTACCCAGAACCCAGGGTGGTTTAAGGTTTTAAATTATGTGGTAGCGTGTGATGACAGTTACGGTGTCTCCCTTGTATTTGCACTGACAACTCCTCTGTCCGTGCTCTCCAATGTTCATTTTCTCTTGATTCTCCTCTCCCTCCTCCTGCACCTGCACCTCTTTTATTTCAATCTGGCCAAGCGCAGGGCACTTTCCCATCCCCACAGCGAGGGGTTTGTGCCAGGCAGAGCTGCTCACACGGTGGATCCTCTCACTTGACCACATTAACCCCTGTCTGGTCCCACCTCCTTTCAATACCACCCTCATGGGGCTGTTCAAAATGGTGTTGCTAAATTGTGCTGTGTTTCCCCCAGTACGTGCTCCTAGAAGCCCCTCTGCCTTTCCTATTGATATATAAATTTCCCGTTGCTATATATTTCTTTCCTTTCTTTGTTGTTATATAAAATGCAGGTAACGCAAATTTACATGGAGGTTCCCTGCCCTCTCCCAGTTGTCGGTCCTGGTAAGAGGGAGTCCTACTGCCTTGTGCTGCTTAGGGGTTTTGGGGATAGGCTTTTTGGGACACAAATATAGCTGGGTTGTGTTCAAGGTTGAGGTGGATCAGTATAAGGTGAGAAAAGCCTGAACAAAATCCTTTGCACTGTTCAGGCTGCAAGGCAAGAGTTGTTTCTTTTTCTTGCTGTGAGTTGAGTGTTCTGTCCCGGTTTTAATTTCTCCCCATATTTTGCTCCTTTCTCCTCGAATTCTGAGGTGCCCCATCACCTGCAGTGCTGACCCCCGATGCTGCCTGTCCCCGGGCGCTGGAGGGGAGCCCTGGGGTGAAGGAGCCCCGGAGCTGCCTGGCAGCCTCAGGAATAACAAAACCTGAGCGTGCCTGGTGAGGGGGTGTTTCCCCTGGGAAGGACTGTCGCGGGCAGTGCGTCTTCCTTTGGTTTTACCGGAGCAAAGAGCCCAGTGAGATTTCAGTACTTTTGACTTAAAGTGATAAGGATGTTCATTTTGAGGGATATAAAGACTGTCGTACCAGAGACCACGGGATATTTCTGTCGTTGGCTAGGAGGAGGTGTTTGGAGGAAAGCTGCCCTGCAGACATTTCTTCCACCCAAATCCTCGCTATCTAAGCACGACACCGGGAGGGAGGGATGGTGGGGTGTGTGAAGGGGCAAGACCCTCACTTGTCAGATTTACACTCCCTGAGAGATGTCCCTCAGTGCTTCTCACCATATTTTCTGTAACTGAATTTTACCATCTGTAACAGAGCTCAGTAGCTGCCAAGGTCGTGATGGCAGGGTCTAGGCTTCGATGGACGAAGGGCTTTGGGGGCAGCTGTGCAGCCGGGCCGGCTGGCGTGCGTACGGGGCAGACGCTGTCTCAGGGCTGGTGTTGCCGGATCAGCCAGCCTGGCCAGAGGTGGTGATGGTACAGGCGAGTGCGGTTGGGGAAGAGATTTTCAGAAAGCAGAGTGGTACAAACACTGACAGGGAACCAGGGGGCTGGTTTTTAAAATTTGAGGGGACCAAGCCCGAAAAGCCTGGGTAAACCTTTCCGCAGCCCCTCACACCCACTTAGGCTTTAATATAAAAATGCGGCGAAGACCTGCCCCAGGGTGATGGAGCAGGAAAAACTGGTGAGAAATGGTGCTTTTGGAGTAGCAAGAGGCTCGCATGGGCAGACATGATGCCCACCCGGGCTGTCACCCCGTCCCCGGGGTGCTCCAGCCCTCTTGGCACACCTCGGGCTACCACAGCATCCTCCCTCTGTGCAGCACCCACGGCCCGGGGACCGGTCCCGAGCGTGACGGCCCCAGCCCACCCGGGGGGATGGCCACGCGTCAGCACAGCAGCTCGCTCTCTAGGTTTAATTTTCCCTTTCTGTAGATTCTTGCCTTACAAATATTTTATCGTTTTCAACAGCCCCACTAATGGGCCTTGCTGACAAATTCACAAACGTTGGCATGATACGCTTATAATTAATACTTCCATTGCCTTAGGGATAGCCTTAGAGAGAGGGACTGCAGGCAGCGCTGCGGC
>NW_010523933.1:29379-32267 GCF_000687285.1 Phaethon lepturus
GCGCCCGAGGTGGGGGGGCGCCGGGCGGGAGCCGTCGTTACGCACGGCACCCCGAATAACCCCGGTACTGCCGAGATGGGCCAGGGGAGCGGGCGAGGAGACCTCGCTTTCAGGGGCTGCCTTGTCCACCAGCTGCCCGGCGGTCCCTGCCTTGTTGGACACGTGGTGGAAGAGCCTCGGCTCCCTCAGTGCTTCCTCCGCCCCATTTGCTGCCGGTGTCCGGGTGACATGGCTCATCCTTTCTGAGCTGACGACGTCACCCCGTTCAACCCCCCCCTGAGCGAGCGGTGGTGCCCACGCAGGAGGAGCTCGGTTGCCGTCGGAGCTGGTATAAACTATCCCACCTCCCCTCGAGCCGGCCGGGCTGCGCTGGCCACCAGTAACTGATTACCTGGGGATCACTGTCCTTACGTGGTTATATCACAGCTATTAACAGCAATAGGTAACACGCTATCTGTAATTTTAACCCAAAACTGTAGGCTACTGTGAAAGAAAAAGACTTTGTCCCTTATTCTAATTCTGGCCCGCGAGGTGTTAGAGACGTTAACGTTTAACCCCTCTTTCCTTCTCGTTATTTACCTGTTGTGCAGCTTCTCGGCTGGTGTTAGTGGTTCCAGCCCTGTTGTGCGCGGTGGATTTGTGTTGATCGATGCCAGCTCAGGATCTGGCATTACATGCTGACACTCGGGTAGCTGAAAAAAAAAAATGTTCTTTGGTATCATTTTCAATGAGAAGGTCAAACAGTTCAAGATTATGATGAAAATAGTTTTCTGCCAACACTTAGATCAGCTATACTGAATTCGCACGTCGGAGCAATGGCAACGATTTCCTTCGTGCTGACTAATACGATCATGAAGACTGTGGCTGGTTCCACCTCTTCAGGGCTTTACTCACCAGCTTTGGTCGGAGGATCAGTTGCCAAAGTCAAAGTTAGACTTTATGAATCATATTTGTTTATATCACAGTAGTACTTGGGAGGTCTAGTCCGGGCCGGGAGCCTGCTGCGCCGGGTGCTGCACAGGCACCCTGGCCCAAAGGCTTCACTATTGCTTTTAAGAGAAAAGAGAAGAGAAGGCAGGCGAAAGGCAGGGGACACCCCGTGAAGACTGGGCAACACCGTTTGTCTTCTTGCCAAGTCTTCATAGGAGATGCTGGGAATGAGAGAAAGGTTTTAGTTTCCTAGATAGGGGAGGGGACCGCACCACTGTGCTGCGGAGAAAATATTTCCTCTCTAAAAATACTGGAACCGACTATTTGTATAGGATGGGCACAGGGGTTTGTTTTTTATTGGTTTCAAGTGAAACTTGCACAACAAAGCTTCTTTTTGAGGAAAAGATAAATGCTCCCAGCATTGGTAAATTAGTGCATTATCCCCTAGATTAATTACTGTAAAGTGGAGTAAGGTGCTCATTATTTATTCAGAGCTTCACTAGAAACCCTTGGTGGATACTGAGCCGAGAGGCCTGACTTGATACAAAGGAAAGGGCAAAGCCATCAAGGTGCTGTGTAAATAACCACGCTTGTCTCTGCGTTAGTGAGGAGCTGCAGGGAAAGGGAACTGAGCGGCTTCCCCACGCAGAGAGCAGGTCGGCTGCGGGATGGATCCACACCCGCAGCGTGGGAAGAGCCCGTTCTTGCAGGGAATCGCCGCGCTTTCCTCTGCTCCCACGGCTGACACTGTTTTTTACATGTGTTGTTTCAGTGGCATCTCCACAGAGTTCTCTGTGCTTGTAGGCAACTCCTTTTTTTTCCCCTTAGTAGTAGTGAAAACTCCTTCCTTTTTAAGCAGTTAACTGGCCAGATCACCACTGACCTGACAGCTGCATTACACCAACACGCTCCAAGGCTGCCCAGAGGTGTGATGCTGGAAAACCACCCTTTTCGCGTGAAACAGTATGTACAAAAGCCAAAACTTATCACATGTGTAAAGCCACCGAGTTCAGCGGTGCCACGGCAGGGACGAACTTGGCCTCAGGCAGTAATTTCTGCAGCTTTCCCAGCCTTGCGCAAAAAAATCAGCTGGATAATTGACAGGTTTGGGCGTCTGCTGCCGCCTTGTTTGCTTTTGCCTTCCATGCCTGATCGTGGCTTTGAAATGCTAATTGCAAACTTTATGTGGTCCGTCAAAGGGAGTTTGAGTTATTCTGATGTATTTTTGATGCGCTCTGGAGCTTCACAGTCGAACTTTGAGGTTTACTTAGGGAGGTAAGAACCGCTCCCCGTCAAAGCTGACAGCCGGAGGCAGAGCAGGGAAGGGGCTGAAAGCTGAAGCGTCTTCACGTGGAGCTTCAGGGCTCGCCAGGAGGTCCGGGCACCCGTGTGTGGAGGCTGGGGAGGTGTCACACCGGCAACCCCCTTCTCTGCTGGTGTTTGCGTGGGGGTACCCGGAGTTGCACGGGGGGGAGCTGGCTGTTGTTCCTTCCCCTGCTGCTGCTGCATTAGCCCATCGCCCCTTTTGCCCCCGTGCCCCCCCGCACGCTGGTCTATTGGAACCTCGGGCTGCGGTGGGCAGAGCTGGCTCCGTGCGCGGTGGGGAGCGCAGAGCCGGCCCTCGGGCTCTGGGGAATGTTTTAGGCACTGGTGTAAGACAAATGAGAAGTGCCGTTCCTTCAGTGGGCTACAGAAACTGGGTTGTATTGAAAAGAAATGTTATATAAGGGGCTAAAATTAGCAGGATGGAAAAAGAAGTCTGCTAAATACTCTCGTCTCTCTGTTGACACAAGCAGACTTCCACCAGAAGGGGAGGGCTCCTTGGTTATACTTTTCTGACGTATTCTGGAAATTGGGGATTGAGGGAGCCTGTGAGCTTGGGTCGCCCACCCTGGAGGGTCACTTGCGGGCGGATGAGCCCTCTCCTCACGCAGGGTCTGCCTTGCCATGCCACAGCA
>NW_010523933.1:32339-41916 GCF_000687285.1 Phaethon lepturus
CTCCCGCAGCATGATGGGGCAGGAACAGCTCCTGCCCCATCCTCTGTGGGAAGGAAACCCTGCCACCGGCATAGTCGGCACAGAACAGGCGAATGGAGCCGGCGTCAGCGGAGGTGGGTGTTTGGAGGTAGTAGGGTGGGAGCTGTTAACTGCCCCACACCCCCCACGCCCCCGGTTAATCATGGGTGCGCATCCCTGCGGGAGGAAACGGCGGCCTGTTTCCCTCAACGAGGCACCCAAGCAAATGGATTTATTTTTTAGGACCCTCCGTTGAATTTGAGCCTGTTGTGCGGTACGGCTGGGGTTTGTTCTCCCTGCCTTTGGCTCTGCCCACGGACTGGTTTATTTGCTCTTCATGATTTATCCCCTAAGCCGTAACCTTCGAGACCTTTCTTGCCCTGTAAATACCAGTTGTCTTTTACTCTTTACCCAGAGAAGTGGCACGGGGATGCGGGCTGGGCCCTGGTGAGTGCCGGGGGACGTTGCTATTTACGCTGCGCTCCTGCGGGACCGGGGAGCTGCGGGCTGCGTACACAGCTATTGCTCTGGCCCCGCCAAAGAGCCTCGCAGGGCACGGCGTGAATTTTGAATTTTGAATTTTTGAATTCGTTTGAGCTGTGAACACAGCTTCTGTGTCTCTGGGGAAGGAGGGGATGAGAACAGCAAAGGACAGCGGAACGTAAATCCTCTCCCGAGGGATGCTCCCGTCCGCGCGGCAGCACGGGCAGCTGCATCATCGGCGGCTCGTGCCTGCCTTCCCGGCGCTGCCAGGCTGCGGGAAGCAGGCGCTCACCCGGTGCTGTCATCCCTGACAGAAAACATCCATTTCGCTGACACCCACACGCTCAGCATCACAGGAAATCAGAGGCTTTATATAGAGGTGGGAACCACGCTCCCCAGCCGCCCCGGCGCAGAGGGGTTGCCTCGCACGTGTGCTCTCAGCCCCTTCCGAGGGAGGCGAAGGAATGCCAGGCTCCGGCTCCGGCTCGGAGAGAGCCCGGCCAAACGGGCCCTTTGCCGCGGGGCTGCTTCCCTGAGCCCGAAAGGGGCCGGACCGCGCGCGGGAGCTTCCCCGCGCGGCAAAGGGGCCTTTGGCCTGTGGGTCCCTCCCGCTGGCAGGGGACCAGCTCATCGGCTGTTCCAACACTGTCCTTTCCCAGGGCCCCTGGAAGCATCGCTGTTATGGCTACAGCTGCTGGAAAAATTTCCAGCAAAGCCATTTTCTGACTGAAAACTGTATTTCAGCAATATGAAGTTGTTTTTTGCTGGGAGTGGGTTGGTTTGGGTTTTTTGGGTTTTGGTGGAGTTTTTTTTCCTCCCCTATAGACCATTTGGATTTTTTTGCCAAAAAAATGAAATTATTTGGAAATGCTTTTGCAGGGATTCATGGGAGTCATAGTCCAGTGCTTCACATCCTTGTTCTTCCCTCTGCTCTGAGCTCCCAGGACAGCACATACTTTCTGCGATGCACCATATAGGTTTATGAAGGGAGGAAACGATGTAGTAAGCGAAGTTTGTTCAGAAGCCGTGGGTCCAGAAATGAAGGTTAAATTAAGAGGTATTCACACCCACCTCAGCGGTAGCTGGGGTTAGATGCCACAGCCCGAGAGAATAACAATCCAAGAGATACTATAACTTGAACAAAAAATTGTTCGTGTTCCTTGAGGGAGGCTGTGGTAGAGCCTAGCTTGGTGCATGGGAGGTCCCACAGCGTTCGCAGTGCCTTGTTGGAGAAGAGTTGGATGTAATGTCAAGGCGTCTGAGTATTCACAAGCATAAGTGTTTACCAGTAGCCATTGACTTTGATTCCTCTTTCACCCATTGCTTTGCTGGCATACTGCTAAGAGCAAAATGGGAGAATCAGTGATGAAAACGGGCTGCGCTATTTTTAGCAGAGGCTCATAAATCACCTAATAGCTACAGTTTTTTGTTTTGAACTTTAAATTCAGACAATGGAAAATAGGGCTCCCAGATCAAATAAACATTCTCTTTCTATTGATGGAAAAATAAACATGAGCTGCTTAAATATCTGTAGAGCATAATTTATTAATCACATGAGGATGAAAAACACAAGCCCACTGTGATCTCAAGAATGAGTCTCGGGAGTGCACGAAAGGCTGGGAGAGGCCGACTGTTAGAGCTGGAAAACGCAGCAGTCGTGGTTTCCAGGCTAGGATGTGGCACGCAGAAATTTTTAGTGTCTCCAGACAGCACTGGGTAGGACAGAGCAGGGATGCAAACCACACCCGTGTCCTCTGCAAGATTTCCAAATCCCCATTCACGCACCAAAACGGACGGCTGTAGCCGAGGCTCATTTTTCGTACCCTCGAGCTATGGTGGCAGCCGTGGAGGCGGCCCTGGTCTGAAGCTGCCTGGAGGCGGCGGGACGGGATCCCGGCACAGGCGTGCGCCGTACGGCCAGCACCAGCCACGGCCCGGGTCCCCAGCCTCCTCCGGAAAAGCTCACGTGGGAAAGAGCTGTGCTCTGGGGCCGTGGGTAGCGTGCAGTGTGCGCAGAGCACGCGTTAGGAGCGAGCAAGGTGCTCTGGCTGAGGGGGTGGTCTCGCTCTCCGATGCCCTTGATGATATACCTCCCCTGGGTCACGCACAGGACTCCAGAGGTCCCTTTCCACCAGACCCCGCCGCCCTGGGAGTCCAGGCTACGAAGCATCATGAATTCAGAAGAAAACGTTTGCATGTTCCCTTTTGTGCAATTCTGCCATCCTTAAATTTAAATTCATTTGAATTTGGGTTGTCTTGGTCATCTTCCAAGCATTGTATAAAGGGGATTGTTTTGAGGTGGTTCTTAATGTAGAACAAAATAGTGCATATCCATATATATTTATTGAACATGCATATACATGATATCTGTATTTATAGGCATCAAATGCCTGCTGACCAACTCCTAGCATCTGGGCTCTCTTCACCCCCTAGATCTACCTGGCAGATATAGACTGTTCCTACAGTGCATGCATAGAGCTGTTTGGAGCTGCAAGTGCAGATTTATATGTATATGGATATTTGACCAGTCATAGGTAAAAGCTGGGTCCGACATTGCAAAGTTTTTTGGCAAGAGAATACAGCACTATTTCCAGCTGGGAGTCATTCAACTTCCTCCTGAAAGCACATGCAACACTTCTGAGAGATTGCACTGCTCCGTAATTTTTAATTATCATTCCCAAGCACCATCCAACAGCTGGGAACCTGTCTCAGGATGGTTCTTTTCTGTGTTTGACTGGTGTGCTTGGAGTAACAGCCCTGCGCTGGGTGGGAGGATCATGTCCTTCCTAATGAAAATCAACACAGGTTGTGTGATGGGAACTGCACACTCAAAAAAGCCGAGCCAAAAAGCTCAAAGCCAATGCTGTATTCCCAGAGGCACGTCCCCGGACTCAGCAGGCTGCCGTGGGACTGGGAGGCACCGCGGGCAGCATGCGCTGCCTGTGGATGGAGGTGTCCGAGGGGAGTTGGGAATCCCATCTGTTCACAGCATCCAGGCTGCTTGGTTCATGCCAGTTTTCAAGACTTTTTCTTTCTGCGTCATGGAAAGGACGAATTGAAAAGGTATTTTATCTGCAAAGAAGACTCTAAGAAGTGACTAAGTCATGGGTCAGTCGAGCACATGATCACAAGCAGATAAATCCATGAAGGAAAGAGCTTAGTTAAAATGTAACTTAACCCTTACAAAACCTGACTTTTCCATTTCCCATGGTACTGATTTTAATCAACTTCTGTGGTACTGGACCAAGTGAAAAAAGGATAAAAATCACATAGTTCCTGAGAAAACAAAAGTAAAATTAAATTCCAAGTACTGTGCTTTTTTCCTTCAGCAAAATCTCTGCAGAGAGAGAGCTTTCTCTTGACTTTGGAGAGAACCAATTTAGAAAATAGTTAGGAGGTGGCTTCCAGTAGCCATAAATCCAAAGAGTTTTGACAGTTTTGTCTTTTCAAGTACAACATGAGACTCTGCTTTGGTTGCGCTTACAATCAAGATCTAAATTTCAAAGCTCTCTCCAGGCACCTTCTCATTCCAACGCTTCAGGCAGAGTCTCTTCAAACAAAAAGGCTCAAACTTTCTTTCTGCCACATGACTGCTCCAACTTTTCTCCCTCCTGCTGTGGAGATGCCAGCTTTGTAGATGTGGGACTTTTATAGACCTTCAAAAGCCTCTTGCATCAAACGGGATCCGGGGCTCGGTTTGGAGCTGTCAGCACACGTGACCTGGCAGAGCAGCGCTGGCTGCCAGCGAGCCAGCCCGGGCAGGCAGGGACAGGAGGAACAGTCTGCATCTTCCAAAAAAGCATCAAACTGTGAAAGATTAGTGGAGCAGCTTGTGCAAGGAATCCACCTGGGTAGTCATGTCCCAAATGCAAACGGGTACCACCTTTTTGCTTCAGTCTTGGCCTTACTGCAATAGGAGGAGGTTGGGGTGGCTGTGTTTTACCTTTTATCCAGCACTCAAGACGCTAGTAACGTGCCTGTGACCCAAGCAGCCAAGTCTACGGGTAGCACGGCTCCTCAGAGACCCCACGTTCAAGTGCAGGGACTGGAGAAGAACACGCCACGTAGGGATACGGTGGCCTTCCCCAGGTTTGGGTGAAAAGTGGGCTTACAAGAACGACGTGTCCCTGGCTGCTCCAAAATTCTTCCGAGGACCGTACTGCGTTCCCGGTTCACTGTGGATGTGCCACAGCCCTGACAGCAATGGCAGTGCCCAGCCACCGGCCACTGGAAGGAACCTGGGAAATATGCTGTGGTATTTAGGAACACGCAGCATTTAAACCCTCCCTGCTCAAAAGGTAGAGATTGAAATTTTTTCCAAAGCTAGAAGAGACTCTGAAATCCTCTGGCTGCCTCTGAGGTTGGCTCTTGCTGGGAGGGAGGGCTGACCTTTCCATGCTGCCCAAATCTGTACTCTTTCACAGAAAGCTTCTGCTTTTCTTCAGACTCCAGCATCTTTTCCAGCCCTCCTGTGCCCTCCCACTATCAACAGGAGCCACATGCACATACCGTCCCACTTCGTCTTTTGAGCAACTTCAGATGCTGAATTTTGAAGGGGAAAAAAAAAAAATCAGTTTTCTCAAGCTGGACATCTCTATGACCTTGAGTTAGTTTAAATAAACAATTGTCTTTTAAGGTCTTACCAACAGTAAAAACTTGTCTTTCTGTTTGCCAATGGTTTCATTTCCAAAAGTTGCCAAGCAGAAAAACAAGCTCTCTTCCTCCCCTCCCTCCTTCCCCTCCATAAGCTCAGGCACTTGCAGGATGGCTGAATTCCCCTTGCAGCCACTTCCAGGGCAAGGGGGACAGAGGCAACCCGGGATGTTTTTGGAAATACTGGTTTTAGAGAGAGACACCAAGATCCTCAGAGGAGCTGGGAATGATCCACGTGTGTGCGAGGCAGTGCATGCTGCCCGCCTGGACGGTCCCAGCTCCGGCGCAGCTGGCCGGGCACGCAGAGTGGGTCGTTTCTTTACAAAGCCTGTGATTTCCATCCAAACTGAAGCAAAATTTTCTTGGAGGCTTTGTCATGCCCTCCTTTTGGAAATGGGAGAATGTAATTCGAAGGGAAGAAATTACTCACCCCAGACGCGCTAGTGGGATCGGTAGGAGCTGACCCCTCGGGTTTCTGCCTCTAAAATATGCCGCTTTCCTCCTGTACACATCTGCTCGCCTTATCCAATACGGGTTGGGGAACGGTCCTTCAGGCAGCCGTTTGATGAATTTTCATCAGTCTGGGCAAAAGGAGAATGAAGGCTGGAGAAACAGAGTCAAGGAGGAGAAGAAATTAGGAGAGACATCCTGAGGGGTGACCCCAGAGAGGTTTAAAAGGAGCAGTTAGGGGGATTAAATCTTGGCTGACGCATGCCTGGAGCTATAAGAAAGGAAACTTCAGCCCTGTTTCTTTTCAAGGAACCAGGGCTGTTCATTCTGCATAAATAAGTAGGATTTCATCAGCGAAATGCCTAAGTCCTTTGTCAATTTTTCCTACTAATTGGGTCATCTAGTAGGGCCCCAAACTTTGATCCAGATCAGACAGGGATAAGTCTGGCTATCAGAAGCAGGAGCCAGGTTCAAAGGAACAAGCTGTGAGCTGGTATCGCTGCTGAATCTGATGGAGCAAATAACCAAGCTGTGCGCAGAGCCCAGGACCTTAGGCCAAAAGACTTTAAATGAAGGCTTAAAACAAGAGGTAGAAATTTTGCAAAAGGAATTAAAGTAGTTCTAAGTCAGCCAGAGACTTTGCAAAAGGAATTAAGATTAGAGCAAATTCTAATAAAGAGCCATAGGCTTCAAAAAAAGGAGTTAAAGGAGCATCTGGAAGATTCCCAGAGAGGCTGAAAGATGTCTTGCAGGCAGAGATGAAGTCTGCGTTGGGGAGGGAAGCGCAAAGCATCCCGGCAGACGGCCGAGCGCAGGCGCAGCTGTGCCAGCCCTCCCCTGGGACTGGAGAGTCGAGAGACCTTTGGCCATCGTCGACCTTGCTAACCAAGGGGAGGTACAGCGTGAAATGAGGGAGCTGAAAAAACACCTACAAAAGAGAAATTGAATAAGTGAACAGAAATCAGTCCCTGGCTGAAACTGAGCCCTGAAGAGGTCTAAGTCCAGGCCGGGAATTTGTTGCAGTTTTCTTTGCTGCCAAGCCACAGACGCCTTGAGGAGAGGTCAAACTATGTCCATTCAAGCAGTCCTTGAGAGAAAAAAATTCCTGAGGGGACTTATTTGCTCAGCTCAAGATCACTGGGTGCACAGCTGGCTGGAAGGTGAACACCAAGGCTGTGTCCAGCTGCGAGTGACGGTGACCCGGCTCTGCTGGTGCTGCAGGGCTGGAGCGGCATCCGACTGAACGCGGCGGTTTGAAGGTTAGAAAGAGGGAGAAAAGCAAGCCCACCTGAATTCCTGACATTTCCGGGTGCCCACAGGGGCTTGCCAAATGACTGGGCACTTAACCAGCCCGGAGGGTGTTTGCTGGGTTTGGGCTGCAAGTTGAGAGGCCAAAGGGAGCCAGGAGCACATGGGACCTGCAGCAGAGCAGGGACCTCCCTCTCCTGGCAGCGAGAGGAGCCGAGCCCTGAGCCAGCCTTCAGCAGCCGTGGGGACGGGGCGGGAGGGTGCTGCTGCCGCGCTCGGTGTTGCTCTAGTCCTGCACGGAAAAACCTGCCCACGAAAGGACAGAAGCGGAGAAAATGCATGAGCGTGCTCTGCTCCGAGAGACTGTCGAGAGCTTTTGGGTTGAATACCAGCTGCGGGAGGTGGGAGGGAAGGTGCTGCTGATTGCTTTTCTCAGGTACAGGATGGGAAACTTTTCCTTACAGCTGATTTCCAGGAGGTGCAAACTTGGGCCATGCCATGAAAATTAGGTGAAATGCCAGGGAGCACTGGGGCAAAGCTGGGCACTAAGCCGTGGTTATTCTGTATGTCAGACATACTGTACTGTATTTTGATAAAGATATTAGCAATTCCTCATTTTTTTAGATGCTAGTCTTTTGTGAGTTCTCTCTGTGTAGTGAAATTTTGTGTTGTTATGGTGTAACAAGGGACAATCTCTGACTGACAGCACAAGAGCTTTGCAGCAACAAAAACTGGTAGGAGCTTGGCAATTAAAGCCTATAAATGGCATCTCCTTTGAATGCTAGATAATTTGAAGTGATTAAAAACGGATTACCCAAGCACAACAAGTGAACAAAGCTATGGATGGCAAGGGTGGCAAGCATACCCAGAGTCGATGCATTACTGCTGCAGGACCTTTTCTTTTGATGGTTGGAGTGAACTAGTGTTTGAACACCAGACTTGAGCCCTCTTGGCATGATGGGATGAAGGTGGAGGAGGCTGAGGGGCTCTGTGGCCCCATAGTTAAATGCTAAAATCCAGATTGATCATCTATCCTCAAACATAAGAAATCTGTCCCTCTCCCCCTCTCTTCCAGCCCTCTGAGCTTTGCCCTCAATGTCTTTTGCAACACTCGCACGTTATTTGGTCAAAATAATTTCTAGCGGGCTTGTGAAATCCTCCCTCCTCCCACCAAGGAAGTGGACAACTCAAATGACCCAAATACCAGGCAGAAAAACCCTAAAGCTAAGCCGTGCAGTGAATGACTTGTACAGTATTTCTGTAGCCACTACTCCTTCTCCACCTCTGCCCCTGTCTTTGCTGAACGTTTTGCACATGGCACACTGTCTGCTGGGAGAGCCCTGCTATTGGTAATACTGTTGATTAATCTTTAAGCTGTCTGATAACTCTTGTCACAAGAATTGCTTAGTCGCTTATCAGTCTGTCAGATTTTCCCTTGCTGGCGGTTTCAGTTAACTTGCACAGATCTTACCTTCATGCCCCTGCGAAACTTCTTAAAACAACAAACCAGCTGGGAAATTCAGCTCACACGTCGGGGCGGCTGGTGTGAGAGCAGGGCTGACGGCAGGGACTCCATCAGGAGGCTCTTCCAGGACTCAAGGATGGTTTGGGTGTTTGCAGTTTGCATTTCTGACTCCCCTTCCCACACCTCCGGGGAGCATTTTTTGGTGCCTTGAGCAGGAGATGGGGAGCCAGGATGATACCTCCGCCGTCGGCAGCCTCCTGTCAGCCTGAGCCACTGATCCTGGGCCAGAGCCTGAAAGGCTTCTGGGTACCAAAGCATGTGCACTTGGTGGTGGTTTTGCTTAGGACCTCCGGTGGGCTAAATACCTGCTGATTTTTCTTAAATAACACTATGGGGCAGTAGATTTCAAGCTCTATCATTAAAACCTAATTTTTCAGCAAGTCTGGGTACCGTGGGGGGTTTCTGTTGCACTCGTGTTTCGGGATACTCAGAATCTCTTTCAAGCCCACGCTGTCACCGGCACCAGAGAAGCTTTCGGCTCTGAGGGCTCCTGCCTGCCACCG
The DNA here is from genome assembly GCF_000687285.1 of Phaethon lepturus. Lineage (NCBI taxonomy): Eukaryota > Metazoa > Chordata > Aves > Phaethontiformes > Phaethontidae > Phaethon > Phaethon lepturus. Next base: position 41,220 of record NW_010523933.1, read on the forward strand.
CCGTGGTGCAGCCCAGCACTTTCTGAGTGCAATCTCGGGCCTCCCTTTGCCCATCGGCCTCATTCAGCTGAGCGACTTGTGGCTTATTGGCAGTGCGTTGCGATGCCCCAAATGAAATAGAGACGTGGGTGGGAGATGATTTGAATCGTGGTCTATCTGCAAGAGGTGGAAATATTTCTTTTTTCCTTGCAAGTCTCCTAGCACCAGGAAGTACCTTTGTGGCAGCAAACATCATTGAAGGAAACTCGTTAGCCCAGGACAAGACTGAAATATAGTGGCATGTATCTGGATTTCTTTGAATTTCGGGCTTATGATCCTTTTGTGCCCGGCCTCATTTGCAGCGAATTTGCTCCACAACAGGTTTCCAAACCTTTTATCTTAACATTGCAGGCACACAGAGGATCCCGCGAGGGATAGCGGGGGTAATTTCAGAGTTGTATGTCTCGGGGAAGGAACGCTCTTCAGCTGCTGTCAGGCAGCCGCTGCGAGAAAAGGGCATTTGCAAGGTTTCCATGGCAGCTGATTCCCACTGCTGGAGCTGCAAGCTGCGGCTGGGGACGCTTTGAAAGCAGAAGGAGGAAAATCCAGACACCCCGCTCATTTGGAGCCTGCAAAGCCTGCAGGGCCTCGTTAGTGGACCCTATTTTGTTCGTGGCTACCCGCCAGCGTTGGCTCTCGGAGCCGCCGGCAGGGGAGG
>NW_010523933.1:41947-43042 GCF_000687285.1 Phaethon lepturus
GGGAAGGGCCGGGGCCGTTGCTCCTTTTGGAGGGAGCCTGGGCTGGACCCCGCAGCTGGGGGAACCCCAGTCTGAGCGGAGGTGGAAGGGGGCTGTGAGCATCCCTCCCCTCCAGCGCCTCTGAATTATCCGCTATTTACTGCGTGGGCAGCGCACGCGTCACGTGCGCTGTGCGCGGAAGGCAAAGCGGTTTGTCAGTGCCGCTGGCGTCCAGCGCGAGCAGAGATTGCCACGAAACAAGGAAGCGCCGAGCACGAAACAGATTTACTGGGGTGGCTGGAGCCTTTTTATCCCCTCATTATTCATTAAACTGAGCCCTCCAGCAAATGTTTTTCCACCCGCAGTGAGTGAACTTGAGATTTTTGCAGCTTGATGGGCCCTTGGCGGCTGGTTCAGGGAAGCCCAGCGCCTCGGCAGGCAGAGGCCTGCAGCTCGCCACGCGCTGCCGGCCGGCGGGCAAAAACCCTTTCGGGGCCTTTTACAGAGAACGGGCCACAGTCTTACCACTGGAGCAACCTTTCGGGCAGCTCCTACCTGTCAATACCCCCAGCTGGACCAAACCCTGCTTTTCCGGCACGTCCATGTTCCCCCGCGGCGAGCGGCAGCTCTGAGCGCTCGTGCAAGCCCCGTTGTGTGCGGGGCCGGTGGCGGGAGTGGGTTGTATTTACAGGCTGGTGCGAGCAGCAGCAAGGGAATGTGTTTAGCAGCATTGCATAAGCATGGTATTTGCAGACGCAGGCGAGTTCTCGCGCTGATGTCAAAGAGCAAAGCTCAGCTGGAGTCCGTGCAAATCTCCACCTACTAAGGATCATCCCGTGGTGCCAAAACTCTGGAGTGTTTTGTTTTCAGGGCACCAGAAGAACATTTCAGCTTTTTTTTTTTGGTCTTTTTTTTTTTGCAGTTGGAGAGCTGAAGTAAATACTGCCATAAAGCAGCTGTCTGGGTGCTAAGGACTCTGCTGGACAGGCCGTTTGTCAGCTAACGAAATCCCGGGCGTTCCAAGGGCGCAGGTTATTTCTCAATATGAGAAGCCTTTTCAGGCCGGTTTAAAAGACTCTACTCAGGCCTTCAGGTTGAGATCTTTCTGATGCAAGG
>NW_010523934.1:0-9379 GCF_000687285.1 Phaethon lepturus
GGATTTAACTCGATTCACCACAACTCTCTGGGCTTGACCATGCAGCCAGTTCCTCACCCAGCAGACACCTGTCGTGGTGGTGGGGACTTGTCCCTGGGCCTTGAGCTAGCCCCCAGTGTCGTCCAGTCACAGCCTCCCCACACAACAAGAGGCATCCACACACCTCACATCCTGGTGGCAGAGGGCTCGGTACAGACCACCATGGTGGTGGCAGGAGTGTGCATGGAGCCGGTCTAGGGATCAATGCCACAGGGAGGCCTGGGGCAGTGTTCCCTTGTGTTCAGCCTGGGAGGATGTGCAGATTACACTTAATTTCTGACATAGCTGCGGCTTTCAGGCTTCAGATTTTTATATTTTAGCATTTTCTGACATTACTTAATGTGATTGCTTAACAGAGCATGTGTTAAATAGGTGCTATGGATTTGAGTTTGCACTGATAAGGAACTGGAGCATGGCCAGGCAGAGCAGAGCTCAAGGGTAGGAGGGATCGCTTGCTTCTTGTTTGCAGTCCTCCATGCTGACAGTGGAGCATTCAGATACAGAAGCTGGATAAAGCCAGGGATCAGCCAAATCTGGCAATGTTCCAGACATATTTGCTTCTACATATCTTCTTCAAACTGTAGTTAAGTAGAACTATGCAAGGATTGCAGTGGTAGAGAAATACAATGCATCATTTTGGCTTTAACAGCTTATATTATTTTTCTTTTTTCTCCTATCCATAATATTAACCAAATACTCATTTCATACAGGTGAATCTTCACTCAAAGACTAAGTATCAGAGAAAAACTCTATTCTTGTCAAGGAAATAATACAACAGTTTTCTCACTTTATTCTCCAAAAGGCTGATGGGAATACAAACTCATACAGTTCCTGAACTTGTAAACGAGTACTTCCTAAATCATCTCATCAGGGACAGAAACTGCACTCTGAAGGGCTTCCCGTCAAATCTTCACAAATATCTCACTTATTTAGTTAATTATGGGAAAGGAAACTTCAGAGATGACAGAAAGGATATGAATGCACAGTGAAAAAGATGCTGCACTGTATTTCGGATGCTCGCTGCAGTAAACTTTCTGCTGCATGCACCTAAATTTTTGACATTCCAAGTATTTTAACACGAGGCCCTTTGAAGCCACACATATGCAACAGCAGCAAAACAAAATGACCAAGGTCTGCTCTAGGAGTCCCACTTCCTCCAGTTCCTCATGTGATTTTTATCTCCCCTCACCTCAGGAAACCTCAGGCCTTAACCTGGATAAGGTTAATCAGAAATTCTTCAGGACATCTCACAGTCTTCATAGATCCTTGTACCCTATCTTTCTTCTTTTTAAGTATTAAAGCAGCAAAATGGTACTCTGTTTGCAAGGCTATGTCTCCCCCACGTTTTCTCCATCATTTTCAGAATGAAGTATCTATTTCAAGTACCAAGAATTAAAAAATACAGTTTGAACATATTAAAAGAATTCTATATGTTCTCCAATGACTACCCAATAGCTCTTATGAGAGCTTTTTGTTGACAAGATCATGCAACCACCAACCAAGCACGCGGTAACTCATATTTGCAGTTCTAATTATCAGATAAAGTAATTCAAGCTACTTATTCAACATCTTTCACTGGTAGTATTTCAATGGTTATATGGCAGGCAACACCAAGTTGGGGTAGATGACACCAAGTTGGGTGGGATTGTTGATCTGCCTGAGGACAAAGAGGACAAAAAGGTTCTACAAAGTGATCTGGACAGGCCAGAACAATGGGCTGAGGCCATTTGTATAGGATTCAAAAAGGCTAAGTGCCGGGTCCTGCACTTGGGTCACAACAACCCCATGCACTGCTACAGGCTTGGGGAAGAATGGCTGGGGAGCTGCCTGGCAGAAAACACCTGGGGGTGTTGGTTGATAGACAGCTGAATATGAGCTGTCAGTTTGCCCAGGTGGCCAAGAAGGCCAACAGCATCCTGGCTTGCATCAGAAAGAGTGCGGCCAGCAGAACTGGTGTAATCATCCCCCTGTGCTCGGCACTGGTGAGGCCACACCTCAAATCCTGTGTTCAGTTTGGGGGCCCTTCACTACAAGAAAGACACTGAAGTGTTGGAGTTTGTCCAAAGAAGGGCAATGAAGCTGGTGAGGGGTCTGAAGAACAAGTTTTATGAGAAGCGGCTGAGGGAACTGGGGTCATTAGTCTGGAGAAGAGGAGGCTGAGGGGAGACCTTAAGGCTATAACTATCTGAAAAGGGGTTGTGAGCAGGTGGGTGTTGGTCTCCTCTCCCAAGTAACAAGTGATAGGACAAGAGGAAACAGCTTCAAGTTGCACCAGGAGAGGTTTAGACTGAATATTAGGAAATATTTCTTCACTGTAAGGGCTCTCAAGCACTAGAACAGGCTTCCCATGGAAGTGGTTGAGTCACCATCCCTGGAGATATTTAAAAGACATGTAGATGTGGTGCTTTGGGACATGGTTTAGTGGTGGACTTGGCAGTGTTAGGTTAACAGTTTGACTTAATGATCTTAAAGGTATTTTCCAAACTAAACAATTATATGACTCTATGATTGTATGAAGGGGAATGCTTAAGCTTGAGTTTACAGTACAACTTGTACATTTCTGTTTAACCTCTGGCATGACCCCGGATTCAAGTGAATGTAATAGTCTGTCTGAGCGATAATCCTGCTGGGTTATGTAAGGAAATGATTAAAGGTTTCAATATGTCCTGTCAGCTCTGAGCGCTAATTCCAAAAGCACATTCTGCTTTCTTTGACAGATTTTTAAGAGAGTGCACGTCCTAAATGACTGTCAGTCTGCATAATAATCTGAACTATTACACTTAAAACTTTTATAAAACACTGCAAATAGTGGTTATTTAAATAACATTCATTTAAATGTTGCGTATTTCTAGCTATGGCTTCATTCTCAGATTTAGAGTTTGGAATTTCCTGCCCCCTTCCACGTGGGCAAATACTCACAATGCTACATCTTCAACTTTCAATATCGAGAAACTAAACTAGATTCTAAATTCAGATGCTCTCCTTTGTAATGTCCCAAGTCTTACACAGGTATAAAAATAGAGATATAATGTCTAGGTATTAACTTGTATGATAAACACATATGACTCCAGATCTAATCTCTGAATCTCTGTAAGGATCAATTCATAATCTCCTGGAAATAGGACATAATATAAAACTTATTGTTTTAGTTTAGAGCTTCTTAAGAGTTTTTGTTTTTTCAATTACTATCACAGTTTGCAAATGTACAGTATTTCCTTAATTCCTAGTCTTCAACATTTGCATATATTTAAAATATCTGCATGCAGAAGTGAGGTATCCTGCCTTCTGAATTTGATTGTTTTCTAAACTGCCATTTTCCTTTTTTAAATTTTCATTTGGGTTTGTTTGGTGTTTTTTTCTTTCAGTCAAATTATACTGGGAATACTGGTTTCTATTAAGTTTGCAAATACAGGCAAATACCCAAGTTATAGTGTTTAAAATGTGGCAATACAGTGCTTAAGATCTATGAGCTGAGCTTTTTACTTTGTCCTTTTTTTGTGGTATAGCCCCAGCCGGCAACTAAGCCCCACGCAGCCGCTCGCTCACTCCCCCATGGTGGGACGGGGGAGAGAATCAGAAGAGTAACAGTGAGGAAACTCATCGGTTGAGATAAAGACAGCTTAATAAGTAAAGCAAAAGCCGCACACACAAGCAAAGCAAAACCAGGAATCCATTCCCCACTCCCCATGGGCAGGCGGGTGTTCAGCCATCTCTAGGGAAGAAGGGCTGCATCACGCGTAAGGGTTTCTTGGGAAGACAAACGCCATAACTCCAAACATCCCTCCACCCTTTCCTTCTTCTTCATCCCTGCTTTATATGAGCATGACATCATATGGTATGGAATATCCCTTTGGCCAGCCTGGATCAGCTGTCCCGGCTGTGTCCCCTCCCAGCTCCCCGTGCACCCCCAAGCTGCTCGCTGGCAGCCCAGCACGAGAAGCTGGACTGTCCTTGACTGCTTAGCAACAACTCAAACCATCAGCATGTTATCAACATTTTCTCATCCCAAATCCAAAACACAGCCTCACATGAGCTTCTGTGAAGAAAATTAACTCTGCCTGAAACCAGGACACCTTTTCAGTCCAAAGGGACAGGGAAATATCTAAAGATTAGGAATCCTTTGTTTTATGTCTGGCATGTCTGACCCCTATATCCCACTTACGGACTCTGACAACTGAAGTGACTTTATCCACTAAAACATTTTTAGAGTGCATCTAACTCACTGGTAATCAAAATAAAGTAGGGCTGGAACCAACATGAAACACAAACCTGAAACAAGGAATCACACTTAGGGATTCCTTCTTTTTCTTCTCTGTAGTTACAAATGGTAACCCATGTTATGTACACTTCTATTAGAGGTTATCTGAAGCAACTCAAAGCAAAACTTCAGATAAATGCTGTCTAGCAGTTTGAAACATTCTGCAATGATACACTTTGTAATCTGAAATGGAACTGGGGAACTCTTTGGCACAGACTGTCATGGAAGACAAGGTTAAAACATTGATCAGAATGAGACTAAAACAAATCACAAAGCATAGATTTCTTGTTCATCATCAAACAATATGGTTTAGAAGCAACCATTGATTCATTGCTTGGAGCTGAGAATATATCAGAATAAGGTAGTGAAGAACATCTTGCAAGTTATATTAAGGTAAAAAGAAAGCAACTTTTTTTTTACTTTCCATTTTTATTAAGATGTCACTGTCTAGAATAAAATCACATTTTTATATAAAAGTAACTTATAAAAGTGGCATTATATTTTCACTATTTTTAATCCCTTTCCTGAGCTTTGGATACTGGACACTCTTCAAAACAGATAGCACAGCCTTTCATATAAAACAACTAAAACAAAAATTAGGAAAACCAGTGTTCCTCTGGTGACCCATATATTCAATATAATCTAAACTATATCTTCTAACATCAACAACTCCTGTACAAGGATAGAGAATATTTTGTTTTGGTCTGGAGATGAAAGATGAATGCTGTATTTATCTAAAGGCCTAGCTTTTATTTTTATTTCCACTAGAACAACTTCATTGCCTAAGGAGCCAATAGAATCTATAGAAAAACTTGGTCTTTTTATTAGCCTAAATTTTGAATACTACATCAGAAAGACATTTTTCTGAGTATTCAAATAAATTTGCCCTTCTGGGGAAGAAATTTTTTTAATACTGAAGAGCAAGTCTTTGAATTGTTGTACATGTGTGATGATTTAACCCCACATAGCAACTAAGCATCACGCAGCTGCTCGCTCACTCTCCCCTGGCGGAATGGCAGAGAGAATCTGAAGAATAAAATGAGAAAACTTGTGGGTTGAGATAAGGACAGTTTAATAGGTAAAGCAAAAGTTGCGCACTCAAGCAAAGCAAAACAATTCATTCACCACTTCCCATGGGCAGGCATGTGTTCAGCCATCTCCAAGAAAGCAGGGCTCCATCACAAGTAGTGGTTACTTGGGAAGACAAATGCCATCACTCCGAATATCACCCCATTCCTTCTTTTTCCCCCCAGCTTTATATGCTGAGCATGACATCATATCATATGGTATGGCATAGCCCTTCGGTCAGTTGGGGTCAGTTGTCCCAGATGTGTCCCCTCTCAACTTCTTGTGCACCCCCAGTATACTTGCTGGTGGGGTGGTGCGAGAAGCAGAAAAGGCCTTGACTCTATGTAAGCACTGCTCAGCAATAATGAGAACATCTTTATATTATCAGCACTGTTTTCAGCACAAATCCAAAACACAGCATTACTCTACCAGCTATCAGGAAGAAAATTAACACTATCCCAGCCAAAACCAGGACAGTATCCACCCCACATTCTATACCATCTATGCCATGCCCATAATACACTTTCCAATACATTCTAATTAATCACTACCACTTTTCCTGTCCTAAGTGACCACTACAAGTGGAGCTCAAAGGCATGGATTAAATTAATGGATGTTTGTGGACATTTTGTTTGGTAAAACATGCAAAATGTCTGCATTTCATATACCTCTCAGTTTTGAAAAGAGAGCGTAAGAGTCTACAGGGACATTTGATTTAAAATAGCCTTCTCTTTTCCTTTTAGTTTTGCTTCCACTTCTCCCTCTTGTCTCTCTCAAAAAATTTAATGATGGGCAACATTTTGTTGAATTTTTCCCCCCTTTCACAATTTCATACATTTTCTAAATTTCTGAGACTTACAAGTTTTTGTAGCCCTCAGAAGGGATTTTTTTTTGTTGTTATTTCTTATTCTGAACACCTTTCATTACTTATTTTTACTGTTATCACTGAAGATTAAGCAAAATACATTGTTATTTATATCTCTTTAAATTTCTTAGATTTGAATTTTTTTGGAAAAAGATTAAACTGTTTTTACTCCTACAATCTTTTTGTCAAAGATTTATGTGAATATATTTTTGGAGAATGGTGACTTGTCTGTACTATTCAAAGTACAATTTGGCTTATTGTTCTGTTTATATATTATAGCTAGCATTACCATTTCTTACCTTAAATACAAATACAGCTATGATTTTACAGCAATTTGGATGAGATGCAGATGTGTCTGTTAGTACCATCTGATTCTGCAAATGACTGAGCATTAACAGAAGGTTTACAGGATGTTGATGTTAACACTGTAAACAATTTAATTAAAGGCAAGTCATGATGAGAAGTTTTTTCAAACTACTTAGTAGATTAAATTGTTTTGGCAATGTTCCATTCCCATAACAACAAAAAATACAGTACCAGCACCAAATACAACAGTTTTGTTTGTTAGTCTTTCCTCAGATGTATCCTGATAAACACTTTGCTCTTATGAATATATGGCTGTCATTTTCTTATTCCACAAGATACAAATAATAATCAAGATAATTACTATCATGTTCAATCTAGATCCATTGTGACAGTATATAATGCAATTTAAACATGTAATGTTTACATGTTTACTGACAAGATTCTTAGTACAAGATGGAAGCAGTAAGACAGGTGAAATACTCAGTCCTAGTATCAATTATCCTATTGTCAATATCCAAGTATGAATTCTAGCAGATGCTGATGATAAAGAAAAACCAAGGGCAAAGTATAGATACATTTATTTTCAAGACTGAGCCCAGGGTAAAGATATCACTCTGTATCATGCAAGAAGACTAAAAAGAGCTTTACATAAAGACTGCATGTAAATTGTATGCTGGATTGTGAATGGCAAATAATATCAATTAAAAACATGGCTATTAGGTAACATCTTCAGCAGTTTTGTAGTTGTCTTTGAAAGAAAGAGAAGATAATGGCAGCAGAGGATTTTTTTGTTTCTTCCATTTGGGAGCAACAGAATGGTATAATCCTATATGCCTTTGTTATTATTTAGCCGGAGTTGATTATTTGCAGTTTGACTTCTGTATTTATAGAGAAGAGATTTACATCCAAATAATTGTACTTGATCATATCTAGACTCACACCACTGTGAAGCCATGGAAACAGGTAGAACAAAGTTGATAGCAAACTAGTTTGTCAGTGAGTGTTTCAGGTGTACCCCTTCTACTCCGCAAATGAAGGGTTTCATGCAGCCACCTTTATGCTGTTCTTAATTAATTCCTGCAGAAGTACAAACAGAGCATATAATTTCTAACCTAAAGAAATCATAAAATACAGAACTTCCTTGAGTATTTCTATCTATTATTAATCATAGCTGTTATACTGAAGGTATTTACAGTATATATCTCATGCTGTTACAGAGAAAACACTTTGAGATGCTCTCTGGCAAATTCCCGAAAACAAATAACACTGAAAATCATTATCCACAGTGGGATACTCCTAAGGGAACATCTCATGTACATCAGATAATCATTTAATTTACATAATATAATCAGATTTCTAATGCCAAAAGTGTTGTCACAGACAGACAAAAACCCGTCAAAGTATTGTGCATTGCTCATCTGTGTCTGCATGGTGCGAATGCAGACCACAAGCTGTTCTTTTGGCCACTCACCCAATTGCCTTTGCTATCTCTTGGGAAAAGCCAGTTCAGATGTTCTGCTGAAAAGAAGAAGTGGTGCAAAATTTATGGCCAATGCAACAGTTTTGCTATCTGTCAGTCATAAAAGTTTTTCCCCAGACAGTTCTGAAACATACTGAATATCTTAAAATTTTTTAATTTATATATAAATTTAGAATAGATTCTACTGAACAAAATGAGGCATGTAAAGCATGGTTTTGAGTACAAGTGGAAATGGCACATTGTTAGTGTACATTCAGTGGCAAAAATTTCCCTGGATTTGATCAGGGTAAAATGTCTGCTGATATAAATTATTTTCTTTTTAAAACATATTTTATTATCTAAAATAATTTTGAAAATTGCAATTGCCACTGCATTTATACTGTTATCACAAAATACAGTATCATGTAAACATAAAATAGCACAGGTTGCAGAAAGAGAAAAATAAAAAGATGTAAAACCTAAAATCACTAAGCTCTTTGTAAAGAATTTTCAGGGTCCCTTCATATTCCCATCATTCCATGTATGATGTGAAACATGGATGATTGTTCCGATATATGGATGACCTTTCCAACACAATGAAAAAGATATAAGAAATCTTTAGCACAAACAGTATAATTTCCACTTCATTAGCTATCTCAATATACCAGAGGATGAAAACAATGACTGCATTGTCAATAATCACATAATCAGAACTGATTTCTGGTGTATGTTTTCAATGCTCAAATGTAGTTTCCAATGATTCAAAACCTCCCAAAGGAAAACTGAACTGCTGACAACATTTTTTAAGGATCAGTCAAGAAAAATGAAGTACCATTTTTTGCTTAGGTGAGTAAACTAATATCAAAACTACCTGATGTCCCAGGATGAAGTTCATTATTTCAATGTACGTACTTGTTTCAATTACACTTTCTACAGCCACACTAAAGACCTATTTTGTGGGAGACAGGACTTTCTACCAAGCTATAGCAAGATTCTTTTGACGAATCCCTTCCAGGAACTCAAACTTATCACAGTTTTCAATCTTCCATTATATAGGTACTGTGTATGTTCTGCATACTATTAAGTCCTCAAAAAAAAGAAAAAGATATTTCATCAAATATCACTGAAGACCTCCATTGTCTATCTAGTGCATTGCTTATATAGTCTCTGCATATTATGGTAAGAAATGTATTATAAGAAGATATCAGAAATACAAAGGCATATATCCTTGTTTCAGCTGCGATAGAGTTAATTTTATTCATAGATACTAGTGTGAATCTATGTTTTGGATTTGGGATGAAAAAATGACATTTTGGGCTGTTGCTAAGCAGTCCAGGATTGTCTAGTTCTTCATGTTGGCCTGCCAACGAGAAGGCTGGGGGTG
>NW_010523935.1:0-2432 GCF_000687285.1 Phaethon lepturus
ACCGCGGCTGCGGGACACGTCGGGGAGGGCGCGTGAAATGTAGAGGAGGTCAGGAGTAACGCGGGTGAAACTGCAGTGCGGTCGGGACGGCGTCTCTGCGGGAGCCAGACGGCCCGGGGTTGTTGTAAAAACGTTGCTTCCTTGGTATTTCACATGCCCGTGTGTGCCCAAGAAATGAGACCCTGCGAAGGGGACAGAACCGGCACGGCACCGTGAGCGTACGTGAAAAGGACCCAGTAAAAGTTGAGTCTGGCGCTTGTTGAATAACGTTATTTAATAATCTGGATAGCTTTATTACACGAGATGAAGTACAGGTAACACTGCCCAGAACGGCACACGGCATCCGTAGATCGATTACCTCCGACAGAGAGGGGCGAAGCAGTACCTGCGTTTTGCCAAGCACAGGATTACAGCATCTCAGATGTGTTTGCCTTTTCCAGATAAATAATTCTGGCGCGAGACACGTTTCCTGCTGGACTGGCTCGTGCCATCTGTGGCTCTGCCTCCCTGAATTTATAGGTAGTTGACTGCGCTGCAAACAGAGTCCTCTCTGCGACGGACTATTGAAAGTAACATCGCCTCGGCAGCGTTTTCACAATATTGGCTTTGCAGCATTTGGCCTTACTTTGCAAATAGCAATGACTCGAAACAGACTGGAATGCCTGCGGGTTTGTGTCATGTGGGGAACTCGAAGCAGCTTGGAGGAGACGTGAAACTATTTAGGGGTCAAGGAAGTCAAATGTCTGGAAAGCCAAGGAGATGAAGTCTGGCCCTTCGGTATGTTGGGGAAAACAGAGAGTACAAGTGCCTGAGAAACTTGCGTCTAATTCCCATACTGCCAGCTGGCGAATTTAACCCTTCTGTGCCTCTGTTTTCCTGGTGAAACAGGGACGATTCACGGCACTGCTTTCTTCTGGCAAGGGCTGGAGGCTAAGGAGCTACACGCGCCGCGGGAGGGACCGGCACTGCAGCCTCAGCGCAGTTTTGGTCGCGACACTGATTTACCCTTCCTAACGCAGGAGGCAGGGACCCTGGAGGCGGGATGCCCTTTCAGAGAGGGACTGCAGCAAGGGGTGGGTTTGGGCTCTAGCAGGAACAGCCCCACACTGACAGTGCTGCCTGAAGCGGGGCACGCAGCTGGGGGATGTGCGGGTTCACTGTGCTGCTTCCACGGGCACCAGCTCCCAGCGCAAAAACACTCGGGGCAACAAACGCTGGTGTTGCAAACGCACATCTGCTGCCATCTCCTGAGGTGGGAACCCGATGGGGCACGCCAGCCCAGAAGAAGACGTGGTTTGCACCTGCAGATGCGTGTGGGTGACCAGAGCCCTGCTGAGCCGCATCCTCAAAGTATTCTGGATCTTCTCCTTTCTTCCATCGTAGATTTTCGTACTGACGGCAACCAAATGTACTCAACTTCTAGCTTGTAATTCCCAAACTATGAAGGGGAGGGGTGGGGACAACAGCCAGAGGCCAGCCTGGGATAGGAGGGGAGGCAAGATAACTCCCATGAGTTCAGGCTAAGACTATGTGTGTTTGCGTCTCGCCAGTGGCAGGACTGAGTGTGGCTGGACAAGAGGCAGGAGGGCATGAGCACAGGCCTGTGTGCCTGGGAAGACAGGCCAGGGTGTGCTGCCTGTGGATGGAGTCCACAGCACTGCTTGCTACGGCTCATTCCTCTCCCTGTCTATGCCAGCTCTTTCTGTGTCTTCCCTTCCAGCTCTGCAGCAGTGCCTCATGTCCTACCCGAAACACTCCAGTTCCTTGTCCTTCATCCTGACAGGCATCCCTGGGCCAGAGGATGCTCAGTTCTGGATTGCTTTCCCATTCTGCACCATGTACTTCATGGCAGTGGTGGGAAACATCATGCTCCCCTCCTAACAATTAGAATGGACCCAAACCTGCACCTGCCCAAGTTTTACTTCCTCTCCATGCTAGCTGCCGTTGACCTTGTACTCACCACTTCCACCATGCCCAGGCTCCTGAGGATCTTCTGGTTCCAATCCTATGAGATCAGCTATGAGGGAAGTCTGGCCTAGATGTTCTTCATCGAATCATAGAATAGTTTGGGTGGGAAGTAACAATTAGAATGGACCCAAACCTGCACCTGCCCAAGTTTTACTTCCTCTCCATGCTAGCTGCCGTTGACCTTGTACTCACCACTTCCACCATGCCCAGGCTCCTGAGGATCTTCTGGTTCCAATCCTATGAGATCAGCTATGAGGGAAGTCTGGCCTAGATGTTCTTCATCGAATCATAGAATAGTTTGGGTGGGAAGGGACCTTTCAGGGCCATCTAGTCCAACCCCCTGCCATGAGCAGGGACATCCCCAAATCGAGCAGGTTGCTTAGAGCCCCGTCCAGCCTGACCTGGGATGTTTCCAGGGATGGGGCATCCACCACTTCTCTGGGCAACCTGGGCCAGGGTGGTAG
>NW_010523935.1:2865-16424 GCF_000687285.1 Phaethon lepturus
TTGCTTGAGCTTGTCCGGGTCCCTCTGGATGGCATCGCGTCCCTCAGGTGTGTCGACCGCACCACTCAGCTTGGGGTCATCTGCAAAGTGGCTGAGGGTGCCCTCGATCCCACTATGTCATTGATTAGAAACCCCAAAACAGCATCAGTCATGAAATGTTGTTCTACAAAATTTTCTCCCTGTCGTGGTTTAGCCCCAGCCGGCAACTAAGCTCCACGCAGCCGCTCGCTCACTCCCCCTCCCCCAGTGGGAGGGGGGAGAGAATTGGGAAAACCTCGTGGGTTGAGATAAAAACAGTTTAATAGGACAGCAAGAGAGAAGGAAACAACAATGATAACAACAATAGTAATACCGACAAAGGAATGTACAAGAACAAGTGATGCCCAATCCAGCGATTGCTCACCACCCGGCGATCCTCACCACAGCCCGTCCCCGAGCAGCGACTCCCGCCCCTCGGCCAACTCCAGTTTATGTACTGGGCACGACGTCATATGCTATGGAATATCCCTCTGGCCAGCCTGGGTCAGCTGTCCCGGCCGTGCCCCCTCCCAGCTCCCCGTGCACCTCCCCACTGGCACAGCACGGGCATCTGCAAAGTCCTTGACTGAGTACAAGCACGACTTAGCCACAACCAAAACTTCAGTGTGTTACCAGCATCATTCTCGTACCAACTCCAAAGCACAGCACTATACCAGGTACCGGGAAGGAAAAACAACTCCACCCCAGCCGAAACCAGGACACTCCCAATATTTTAACAAGACTCCCTAACTTTTGATGTTGTAGTGTCTCTTCCCTGAGCATATGGGCACCTGTAATTGGATTTTGAGAAGCTCCAGTTTTTTGTAAGTCTTTACTTGCCTCCGAACTCCTGTGAGATCCTGCTCCTGTGGTTTTGGTGCTTTAGCAAACCGTCCCTCCTCTTTGTTCACCATGTAATCCTGCATGTGCTGCACTGCATGAGCGTAATACATCAGGTAACACGTCACGCCTTCCCCTGAAATAACGCTCAGGCGCAGTGTTGTGTAAGGGAGAGCGGGAGTTGTTTGTCATGGGGTGCGTAGAGCAGCTGGAGAGTGCAATTGCACAAGGCTCCTTTGCTGTATGCAGATCTCCTTGTGCAAAGGACAGGGCCATAAACTAAAACAAAAGCCCGCGGGGCTGTTGTAGGAGGGTCACCTCTGAGCACTGGAGGCAAGGAGCAGGAGTGTGGGTCAAAGTAGGGGAACAGAGAACAGGGACTAAGCTCCTCTTGTTCTCCTCAGCAAACATATACCTGATGTCAACTACGATGAAAACTCATCTCCTCACACCACATACTGACTTACCATCCTAGCTCTCCTTGTGCTCTCCTTGTCACACCACTGCTTTCAGCCGCCCTTTCACCACTCAGTGCCAGCCCTTTTTGGTCAGGGGGGTTTCAATGGCAAACCCTGGCTTTGCAGAAGGAGACTTAGACAAAATTAGTCTCAATTAGGTCAAAGTGGCCAGATTTGGTCTGCCACATGATTTCTGTCTAGCTGCGCTCTTTGCTGTTGCCTTAGAGGATGCAAAGCACAAGTGTGGGACAGGACATCCCTCCCCTGGCCCACAGCCTCTGACAGGATGGAGAAAGCCAGGAGCTCCATCTCATGGTCACACAGACCATGGAAGGAGACCCAGACCTCATTCGCATCTGGAAAAGAGGGAGTTGTCAATGCCAAGCTCAGGGACCTGTGTTTGGAAGGCTGTGGGGTCAAAGGATGAGGAAGAGTTCAAGCTACTGCAAGGGTTATAAGCACTGTAGGTGATTGACAACAATATCTTCTCAATTAAACAAATGGAATTAGGAAGTTAGTCAGTAAATGAGCAAGTCAGCTGCACACGTGCATGTGTGTGGACTCATTTGTTGAGCCATGAGACAGATGCACCAGGGATTCCTCCCAGCAAACTTATAAATGCTTCCACCGCTAAAAGCTGCTGGGTGAGAGAAGCAGGCGACATACCTGGTGGAAGCCGGGCTGGCCAGCATCACTCGCACAGGGCTGGGCGAGCTGGGTACACCTGCTGATTTATCTAGACAAATCTGCAGCAGCAAGCCAGGTAGGTCATCCATCGGTGCACGGATTTTAAACAGAAGCAGCACAAGAGGATTTGCTGCTGCAGTCTTTTCTCTATAAACTTAAAAAGTATATCTATTAAAAACGAGGGGGGAAAAAAGAAAATAATCTGGAAAAGGCCCCATGGCCCTCTCCAGTCCCATGCTTCTTGACCACATTCTCTACTAAAAAAAGCACCATGAGTTTTGAAAAAAATTTTAGGCAACCTTTGCTTCTTGCAACACAAAATTCTCAGACCAGCTTGTACATTGTCACCTCAGGGAGTTTGCTTTACAACTGAATAAATTTAAGGGTAGACTTTATCTACAGGCATATAGCTTTCCTTCTCCATTCTGCATGCTTTCAGGAATGGGAACCCCTTTTGGGGAGGGCATGTGTGTTTGGTTTTTGAAGGTGTTTCTGCAGTCACTCCATGGACCACCTTCAGAAATCTTACAGAACAGCTTTGAACAAAACCTGATCCCATCTGGCACCCTTCCCAATACAAGGTGGTTGTACCAGGGTCATCCCTAACAGATTTTTGTCCTGCTCGGTCTTCCGCAAAAATGGAGCATCAATCTCCTTGGGCACTGCAGCTCTATTTTCATCAGTGCGTTGCTATCTTTACTATCAGAGAAATTTTCTTTAAGCCTGGACTGAATTTCTCCTAGTCTTTCTGGGATTTAGACCCCTGACTTGTCCTTTCAGAGGACATGCAGGACAATTATTCCTTTGCATTTCACTGTAGCCTTTAACGTGTTTCAAGGCTCTTCTCAAGACCGTTCCCCAGCTGAGCCAGTCCCCTCAGCTCTCCAGCTTAACTTCACCCTTACTTCTGAACTCCCTCTGATTTGCCATTATTTTCATGAAGTGCCCACCACAATGCTCTTCAGTCTGCAGACCTCCAGCTCGGTCCTTTGTCCCTGCCCTTCACATTCAACCTACCTGAGGTGCTCCAGTGAGCAAGCAGTTCTGAGAGTATGATTTGCTCAGAAACTTTCCTTTAATCTGCTAACACGTTTTATAAACAACAAGAAAGAAAGTAATCAGATTTGCCTGGGAAGATTTACCCTTGATAATGTGATGCTTTCTGGACGTGCCACACTCTGCCTGCAAGGTCCTACTGGAAAACAGCAATTAATCTGGCCAAGAGACGGGTTGCCTCCCTAGGAAACAGAAACCCCAATGCCTCTCCCTCCCAAGGTGAAGGTGATGGGGACAACGGGACCTCAAAAGCATGGGCGTATTGAAATCACATGTAAAGTGGAGCTCTTTGAAGAGTGGTCTTGGGCAAACTGTTGTGCATTATCCAAGACCCCTCTGTGAGACCTCATCTGTGTGACTCTGACCAGGCACGGCCAACAAAGATGCTTTAAAGGAAGGTGTAAAGAGGAAAACTGCTTGTGCGACTAGGAGCAGAGCTCTGGTCTTGTGAAAGGGGACAAAGGAGCAGGAGGTCTTTTGCTTAGCAAATGTCAGGCTGGGTTCTGTGGCTTTATAGACATGCTGGGGTGCAAATGCCAGGGAGGGAAAAGTGTAATCAGATTTCATTTTGGAGGTGATAGAAACTGGATGGGAACACATAGAGGAAAGTAGAGGTAATTTCCCAGCTGTTGGAGCAGGGTGGAGGATTGGAGCTGTCTTCCAGCAGATGCATGAAAGCAAAATATCCTAGGATGCTGACTACCAGTTTTCCTGGGTAAAATAAGCTGTCACACCTAAAGCAACAAGCACTTGGCTGTGTGACCCAGAAAGTGCTTGTCAGCTCCATCTTTCTAGATACAGAGCAAGACTAATGGGAGATGAAGACGGGAAATCAAATAGTGCTGATGGAGGGCTTAAAAATTCTCCTGCAGGTCTGGAATAAAACTTCCATCGTCTGAGGTTTACTTACTTCCACGTCTCATGGCAGCATGTGGAGCAAGAGCAAGGATTCAACTAACTCATCTCTGCCTGTTTTGATACAGGAACTATGGGTCCTCAAATGACACAAGCAAAAGTCAGGCTCACAAGAAAGGGAAGGGACTATTTCACAAAAGGTGCCATTAGTTTGTAAAACTCCTTGCTAAAAGATGGTGTGGGTGCTAAATTTTTGCACAGAAGAGGCTAGATGGGTTTCTGGGGTGAGGTTACTTAAAATGGAAAAACCACATCAGTCCAGGAAGTCCCTGAGCTTCAAATTGTTGGAAGCTGGGAAAATACGCAGAAGTGTCATCGTATGTTTCCTTTCTCATATTCTTCTCTAAGGGTCTGCTTTTGATGCTGGACATAGGATCTGAGGCTGGATGGACCTTTGGTGTGGCCCAGGGTATGGCTGTCCTTGTGTGCCTGAGCTCTCCTCACTTGGGCTCCTGCAGTGACCACCATGCCCCACTTGCGTCCCACCAACACCTCGCTGTCGGAGCTGCACCTGACAGGCATCCCGGGGCTGCAGCACCTGCACCACTGGATCTCCGTCCCCTTCTGCATCATGTACCTTGTCACACTGGCTGGGAACAGCACCCTCCTGTGTGTGATAAAGGCTGATCCCAGCCTGCACCTGCCCATGTTCCTCTTCCTGTCCATGCTGGAAGTCATTGACCTGGTGATGTCCACCTCCATCACCCCCAAAATGCTGGGCATCTTCTGGTTTCACTCCACTGCCATCAGCCTGGATGCTTGTCTTACCCAGATGTACTTTGTTCATGCTTTCTCCGTGGTGGAGTCGGGGGTGCTTGTGGCGATGGCCTTTGACCGCTACGTGGCTATTTGCAATCCACTGCGGCACTTGTCCATCCTGACCCGCCCTGTTGTGGCTGCCATTGGCTTGGCTACCTTGCTCAGGGCTGTGGTCTTCATGAGCCCCCTCACCTTCCAGATTCGTCGCCTGCCTCTCTGCAGCCCGGCAGTCGTGGACCACTCGTACTGCGAGCACATGGCCGTGCTCAAGCAGGCCTGCGGAGATGCTACCTTCAGCAACACCTACAGCCTCTCCATCTCCACCTATGTGGTTGGCTTCGACTCACTGCTCATTGCCCTCTCGTACACGCTCATCCTCCAAGCTGTGCTCAGCCTCTCCTCCCCACAAGCTCGCAAAAAAGCCTTCAGCACCTGTGGCTCACACCTCTGCATCATGGCCCTCTTCTACATCCCTGGGCTGCTCTCCATGTACATGGAGAGGTACCACCAGGAGCTCCCACCCTACGTCCAGGTCTTGTTGGCTGATATCTACCTCCTCATCCCACCGGCTTTCAACCCCCTGATCTACGGCATCAGGACAAAGCAGATTCGTGATGGAGCATGCAAGGCGATCTCCCGGAGGAGAGCCATAGCAGGAGGGACTGGGCCTGGCCTTCAGGGCACAGGGCTGGGACTCATGAAGACAAAGCCCATTCCCTAGAATGGCCAAAACCTCTGCTGGACCTTGGTGTGGTTCTCAGTGTACGTTCAGAGCCACAGGTGCCCCAGGAAATGCTGGCACCCACTGAACTCAGGTCAGCACCAAGGGCTTCAGCTGCCCTTGTTCTCCTACCTGTCCCTAGCACGCGGCAGTGACATTGGCACAGCACCTCTGGGTGGTCCAGTTCCCTCAGACCTCCTAACATAAATAAGGATTGCAGCCACCACCTGACCTTGTTCTGGCAAAATAACCTAGTGCAGCTCAACCACAGAAAATAGCTGTTTCCTTAACATATCACTGTATGTGCAGCGGAGCCATCACAAGAGATGTAAGGGCCATGGGATCACAGGAACACAGGATAACTCAGGCTTCAAGGGACCTCAGGACATCTCTAGTCCAACCTCTTGCTCAAAGCAGGGTAACCTACAGGGTCAGACCAGGTTGCTGAGAACATCCCTTCCCTTTCCATGAAGGTCTGTCAGCCCTGGGGAGCAGGTACCCACACACTCTCCATGTATCGTGGAGCTGGTTTTACCTGGGATAGAGTTAATTGTCTTCATAGTAGCTTGTATGGGACAATGTTTTGGATTTGTGATGAAAGCAGTGTTGATGATAACACACCGATGTTTTAGCTATTGCTGAGCAATGTTTGCACAGCAACAAGACCTTTTCTGCTCCTCACCCTGCCCCACCAGCAAAGAGCCTTGGGGTGCACAAGGAGCTGGGAGGGGACACAGCTGGGACAGCTGACCAAAGGGATATCCCAGACCATATGGCATCATGCTTAGCAATAAAAACTGGGGGAGAGGTTTTCCAGGGCTGCCGTTGCTCAGGGACCGGCTGAACATCGGTTGGCTGGTGGTGAGCAATTAGATTTTTTGTATCACTTGTTTTTATGGGTTTTGTTTTCCTTTGTTGTTGTTGGGAGAAGGATTCCTTTTTTATTATTAAACTGTCTTTGTCAGAACTCACGAGTTTTCACATTTTTACTTTTCTGATTCTCTCACTCATCCCACTGCGGAGGAGTTGGGGGAGTGGTGAGTGAGCAGCTATGTGGGGCTTAGCTGCCTACCAAGGTTAAACCATGACACCCATGGATGCCATCCACCTGCAGCAATCTGCAGCAGGACCCTGTCTGCTGGGTGCCAAAGCTGTTGGGTTGTGTGATTAAGGGTTCACTTCCATAAACTCGAAGGAGCAGAAGAATGTGGAAGGCAGGGGAAGGCCGATATCCCCTGCAGAGCCAGTAGAGCCCCAGCCCGGCTGCTCCCCAGGCAGGATCATAGAATCATTAAGGTTGGAAAAGACCTTTAAGATTATCAAGTCCAATCATCAACCCAATGCCACCATGCCCACTAAACCATGTCCCAAAGTGCCACATCTACAAGTTTTTTGAACACCTCCAGTGATGGTGACTCCACCACCTCCCTGGGCAGCCTGTGACAATGCCTGACCACTCTCTCTGTAAAGAAATTTTTCCTAATATCCAATCTAAACCTCCCCTGGTGCAGCTTGAGGCCATTTCTTCATGTTCTGTCACGTGTTACTTGGGAGAAGAGACCAACACCCACCTCACCACAACCCCCTTTCAGGTAGTTGTAGAGAGCGAGAAGGTCTCCCCTCAGCCTCCTCTTCTCCAGACTGAACACCCCCAGTTCCCTCAGACACTCCTCATCAGACTTGTGCTCCAGACCACTCACCAGCTCCGTTGCCCTTCTCTGGACATGCTCTAGCACTTCAACGTCCTTCTTGTAGTGAGGGGACCAAAACTGAACACAGGATGTTCAGCCCTTGACCGGGTGTGAGACCTCCAAGTTGGTCAATGGCAGTGGGTTTCCCTCCTGGCAAAGTGACATGGGGTACTGCCCACCGGGTGGGGGGACAATCAGTATGGGATGCAAGGAAGAGCACTTTGAGACTGTGCAGCACTCACTATGGGGTGCTTAGGGGGAGGAATCAAAGGCTGGGAATGGGAGGGATCAGGGTGGATTGGGGGCAAACAAGTGTGGGAAAACAGAGGGGTAAGGGGATGAAAGGGCCCAGTCGCATGTAAGGCTGTTGGTCAACATGCTTGTCTGTCCATGCCTGGTGCCTGATAGCACGGTCCGTCCTGTCTTCTCATTAAACTCCATTTCTAACAACATCCCTGGGTGAGGGTCCCCTAATCTGTGTGCATGTGTGAGCACCAAGGGCTGAGCACCAGCTGCTGGAGTGGAGACCACGGACCACGGGGGCCCACGAGTCCAGGGTGCCAGCACCTGGAGAGACTGAGGTGCACACATGTGCGGTGGGTACGTACATCAGTGTGCAATCACCAGCAAACATCAGGCAGGACCAGCCAGTGAATAAGCTGAGACTTGGGAGCCAGGTATCAGAGAGGTTGTAAATCTGGGCTGGACGCTGGAAAGACCAGAGGGTTTAAGTTGCTACTGGAGGGATCAGGGGTTCCAAGCTACACTACTGCAGAGACCATGGGGTCGGCTACTGGTGATACGATAAGACTCATCCAGCTACTGGAGAGAGCCGTTCACCTGCGTGTATGTGCATGAGGCAACTGGGGACACCAGGGACCCAGGGCCAGCTACTGGGCAGACCGAGCGTCTAAGCACAGCTCCATGAGGGATCCATATCGTATGTGTGTATGTACAATTTCCACTAAAAGCATCCATCCTAATCAGACAGCGAGTAGAAGAGGATCAGGCCACTGATGCTCTTTGTGTTTGTGTGTGTGTTTTCAGTCTGGGTTGACCTGTGTGGCTGACCAGTCTCCACTTGCAAACAGCCTGGGGCAGGGTCTGTGTTTGCACCCTGTGGTCCAGAGCAGCAGCCAGGGAGAGATAAGGAAAGAAGCTGAAGCAGGCTTGAAAATGTCCATCTCCTCACAGGACAGACAACCCGATCTCTGCAACCTCCATCTGCTGTCCCTTAGGGGATTTTCAGATGATGGATTAATACCCCAGCGTTGCTGCACTTAGAGATACTCAGAGGTGTACTGCTGCAGCCCTCCAGGTGACAGTCCCACAGGTGAGACAGATACCTGCGCTTATCCTTTTATCCTTCTCGGCAGACTGGGATCAGAAGCCTTTGCTTAGGCTGCAAAGCTCTTCTGTGCTATGTTTTCCCATCTCGCAGGGCAAGAAGTCCCTGTGATCGGGATTCTTCAGTACTGCTGCAATACTGACAATAATACCGTGCCAGGCACTGGCTGTGGAAGAGAGTTTCTGGAAGCAGATATGCTCTTGCCTTGGATGTAAGTACCTGGGGATGCAGCTCTGGATTCAGACACACGTAAGTGCCTGGTGGTAGGTCTCCACACATGTGCGGGTGCACGAGTTCTTGGTGTCTAAGCACTGAGTACAGCCAGTGGAGATCCAGCCCCGACAGTCAGTGGATCCTGGAGAGACTCGGCTCACCCTGGGGCAGATCCCTACCTTTAGGGAGTCAGTTACTCTGCAGGCTCCATGGTCGAGCTCTTCTCTGACTGCAACAGGGTCTCAGACCCTCAGAGTGTCACCCGAGTAAGTGCCCCTTACTTGGATGTGTACACTTGAGATGCCCCCAGGTACCCAAGGTACCCATTGGGAGAGGGTGAGGAGAGGCAGACCATCACCCAGGGTTTGCAGGGACCTGCGCCCGTCTGCGTGTAAAGGAAGTAGAGGCCAAATGGGACACACCGGGGGGTCTCAGACGGCTCTAGGCACCTGTCTTTAGGCAGCTGGACCATACCCTGGGTCTCATGTGGATACTGAGATCTGGAATGTTAACGCGGGGCTTGCGCCATCGCAGGGCGCACAACTCTGTTTTGCAGCAGGGGCTGGTCTGAAAGGCTGGTCCGTGCCACCGGCGGCATGTGGGCTTGCTCGGGAGCGTGGGTCAGTGAAAGCAGCCAGGGGTTAACCTCGCTGCTCCAACCTGGAGTCACACCTGGCTCCTGCGCTGCTGGTTACTGCAGGGGGTCAGTGCCATGCAATGCAGTGCAGTGATTAAAAAGGAATTTTCATCCTGCTTCAGCCTGTAAAATGCCCTGATTTTCAGACATCTGGGCCAGAAGGTAAGCACTTCTGTCCTGACCAGTCTTTTCAGCCAGCGGCTCCTGCAGCAACCTCACACCTGGGGCTAAGATATAGATCAAATGGAGGAATCAAATCCTACAAAAGCCTGCTCTCTATTTTAAAACTTCAAGCATTGTATTTCCTTAGTTATCACCCCCAATATTTTCTTTATTTCTATTCTGAACTTGTCCAGCTTCTCCTTCTCACTGCTGCCATACTAGGCATGTCTAATGCTAAATTTTAGCCTAAATGATCCTGTAGCGGGGCTGTACACAGGTGAATTTCACTCCGTGTTGTCACTAGCATGGGTATCGCCAGCCACGAGCCGCCCCACAGCTTGCCGCTTGCTAAAAAGCTACTGGTGGATGATCATCCAGGCTGATCATCATTTCCTTAGGCAGGGATCTTGTGTGGTCATCACCTGCCCGGTGTTTGCCACTGCGTGGGGATAAGCAACCTTTGGCAAGAGATGTAAAGAATAATAATAAGGGCTTCTGCAGGTATGTCAGCCAGAAAAGGAAGGTCAAAGAAAGCGTACCCCCCCCAAGGAGCACGCCTGGCAAACAGGTAACAACGGATGAGGAGAAGGCTGAGGTACTCAATGGCTTCTTTGCCTCAGTCTTCACTGGCAGTGTCTCTTCCCACACCTCTCGAGGGGATGCCCTGCAAGACAGGGACTGGAGGGGCAAAGTCCCTCCCACCCTAAGAGAAGATCAGGTTTGAGACCACCTGAGGAACCTGAACACGCACAACTCTGTGGGAGCTGACGAGATGCATCCCAGAGTCCTGAGGGAACTGGCTGATGCAGCTGCCAAGTCACTCTCCATGATATTTGAAAAGTCCTGGCAGTCGGGTGAAGTCCCTGGAGACTGGAAAAAGGGAAACATTGTACACATTTTTAAAACGGGTAGCAAGGAGCAACTTATTTAAATTTAAACTAAATTTCGACTAGATCTAAGGCAGAAATTTTTGACTATGAGGGTGGTGAAACCCTGTCCCAGGTTGCCCAGAGAGCTGGTCGATGCCCCATCCCTGGAAATGTTCCAGCTTAAGCAGCAAAAGCAGTAGCAAAGTTTTGGCACAAATGGATGTGTAGCTCCTGTCCACCATACTCACTCTTCTTCTTGTCTCTCCATGGTTCTTCTCTGGGGTTTCTGTATTACCTCCAAGCATCTCCAATCAGAAAAAAACTCAAAAAATAATTTTTTCCGCTGACTAGGAGGTAACCTAGTTTTGCAGACTTCTCTCAAGGGTAAATGACAGGATGAAGACAGAGCAGCAAGAGGCATTTTCATGATGACACTTAATGTCCCAGAGCACTTCCTGAGACCACTTTTTGCCCTACTGATTTGGAGGAACTTCCTATGTTAGGCCCATGGCACGGAAGCCAGGGCTGCTCAGGCAAAAGTTCTGTCTGAGGGAAGCTGGATGCTGATCTTTTTCTCTCCTCTTGCAGCTTATTTCAAGATGCCAGCTGAGCGGTGGTGAGCAGCCAACAAAGAAACAAGTTTTTCACAAGCAACGGACTGTAAAAGTCCCCTGGTTATCCCTGGTTGCACAACTTGAAACATGAACTTCTTCGTCTGACAGGAACTTTCAAGCCATAACAGCCCCGTTTATTCAGCATTTCTGATCCTTTCCCCCTAGCTGTAGCTGTAGCACTCCTGTCTCACATGCCATAATAACAATGTGGGTTCCTGATTTGGCTCTTGCATCGATACAGAGTCCCCACCTCATCCCCGTTAGTTCTAGACATCTCAGGGCTCAAAACCAGGCTCCTGTTTCTAAGCACAAAAGCAAGATTCTCCTGCATGGCTTCTGATCCCTTCATCCGCCCCAACAGCAGCTCCTCCTCTTTCATCCTTGTGGGTGTCCCCAGCCTGGAAGCTTTCCCTACCTGTCTGGGCATTCTTTTCTGCTCAGGTTATATCATCGCCTTGGTAGGAAATGGTATCGTTTTGCTTGTCATTGGGCTGGACAACTCCCTGCGTGACCCCATCCATTGCTTCCTGGGCATGCTGGCAGTCATCGATGTGGTGATGGTGACATCCATCGTCCCCAAGATGCTAAGCATGTTCTGGCTGAACTCTGTGGAGATTGGTTACATAGCCTGTTTTGTTCAGATGTTCCTTGTTCACTCCACAACGTCAGAGGAGTCGGGAGTGCTCCTGGCCATGGCTATTGACCGCTACGTTGCAATTTGTCACCCCCTCAGGTATCAAGCTATCTTGAATCGCCAAACAATTGCCCAGATAGGCCTGGCCATTGTGGTAAGAGCTCTCCTTTTCATGGTCCCCTTGACAGGGATGGTGACAAACCTCCCCTACTGCCGTTCCCACGTGGTTCCCCATTCGTACTGTGAGCACATGGCCGTGGCAAAGCTGGCGTGCACAGACCCCAGACCCAGCAGGCTTTACAGTGTGGCTGGGTCCTCTCTTATAGTAGGGATGGACATGGCTTTCATTGCTGTGTCCTATGGGATGATCCTTAAAACTGTCCTGGGGAAGAAATCGTGGAAGAAAGCCTGGAAGGCTTTCAGCACCTGCGGGTGTCATATCTGTGTGGTGCTGCTGTACTACATCCCTGGGATAGTCTCCATATACGCACAGCAGTTTGGCAGCAGCGTATCCGTGCACACACAGGTTCTGCTGGCTGATTTCTACCTGACCCTCCCCACCATGCTGAACCCCATCGTTTACAGCATGAGGACAAAGCGGATCCGTCAGGCAGTGCTCAAAATGCTGTTTTCCAGGAAGGCTCATGCCTGACACTGTACTCAACGGTTTTTCAGGTGTATTCATCTACCCAAAGACAGCACCAGTTTCATTCCCATTGAATGCACACAGCAAACAGGAGCAATGAGAGCGGAGGGGAGGACTCATTGCTTTAAATGGCCGCATGAGACCGTGCTCTGTGATGAGAGTTATTTGGGACTGGGATCATTAGCCAAATGCCAGAGTCCTATTTCCCTTCCTTCTTCCCAGGTGATACAGAGGAGCAGCCACCTTTGAGTTTTGAGATGTTCTTGATGCCTTGAACACCCCCGTGGTAATTTAAAGCAACATTTCAGGGCTCCGTGTATGTTTGTATCAATATACAGATTCTGTTCCACATGGGGAAATTTTTTCCATGTTGTCTTCTTTAGTCCCTGCTGGACTGTCAGGGCTGGGAACAGCAGACTGTCACAGGCTGCAGGTGCCCCAGCCACGGAGGCTCTTCTCTCTGCGCCTCTCTTGCACGAAAGGCCGACCCTCACTGAGCGCAGACCAGCTCTTCTGGGTTTCTGGGTGAGGACGGAAACTGAACCTCTTCAAAACTGAGCTCTTCAAAGCATTCTGTCCATTCAACAGCTCACACCAGATGGGTGAGGAAACCGAAGCGGGGAGATGCACAATGGTGTTTATCACTCTGTCTGGGTGTCCACACCTTGTAGTGGTGGAAATAAACACTGAGTCTGTTTGGGGATACTTACAAATCCTGTGTCTGCTTGTTGTGATGACCACAAGTCCGTGAATACAAATCTAGCATGTCTTGGAGGCATGAAGGACAGAACGCCATAGGTCTGAGTGTCCTGAGACTCAGCTAGCTCTTGCTGCCAGTAGGCCAGCTGCATCCCAGACTTCTCTGAGCCCTCTCTGAGCCAGCCAGCTACGTCCAACCAGGGTTCACAGGCTCTCTCTGGGGGTTGCAGCACCAACCCATGCTGAGACTTCCCTGAGTGCAAGAGCCCTCCTGTTCTGGAAGCTGGGATCCAGCTGGGAACGACCCAGACAGGTCAGGTCCCCCAGGAATAAAATTTTATCTGGAAGCTGCAGGCACAAGCAGCTGTTCTGAGGCTCCTCAGCTTAGCATTAGCAGTTGGAAAGTCCAGCTCTGACCTGGGATAAGGAGATCCTCTGCAGGCATTATTTTGAACTGGTGCTGGAGGCTCGCTGGGAGAGGTGCAATTTCAGTGAACACAAAGATACGTGTCAACAGCAACTATCCAAAGTACCAACACCAACAACTCATATCCCCTTACCTTGCCTTTCTGCAGTATCAAGAGGTTCAGCA
>NW_010523935.1:16463-17382 GCF_000687285.1 Phaethon lepturus
AGGGTTCCTGCTCCTGAGAAGTGGAGGGTGCTCCACTGACAGAGAGGTGCTCTGTACCCACTCTGCATGGATGCTCCTCTTGGGGTGAGACTGGAGTTTTCTGAGACTCGGTAACAAAGTACAAAGAATCAATGTTTTGAGACAAAAGCAGCAAGCTGGTGAACATTTGCCCGGGGTGTTTGCCAGGGTTATGTGACAGCTCCCATCAGGACGTTTAAGATATGGGAGTGATGAAACACTCCCAAATCCATGGGCCCTGATGGGATGCACCCACAAGTGCTGAGGGAGCTGTCTGATGTCGTTGTAACACCTCGCTCCATCATTGTTGAGAAAGCATGGAGAATGGGAGAGGTGCCTGAGGACTGGAGGAAAGCCAATGTCACCCCAGTCTTCAAAAAGGACAAGAAGGAAGACCCGGGAAAATATAGAGCAGTCAGCCTCACCTCGATCCCAGGGAAGGTGATGGATCGCCTCCGTCTGGAGGTCATCTCTAGGCACATGGATGAAAAGAAAGTTATCAGGAGTAGGCAGCATGGATTCACCAAGGGGAGATCGTGCTTGACCAACCTGATAGCCTTCTATGATGGAGTGACTAGCTGGGCAGATGAAGGGAGAGAAGTGGATGTGGTTTACCTTGACTTCATTAAGGCTTTTGACACTGTCTCCCATAATATCCTCATAGTGAAGCTCAGGAGGTATGAGTTGGATGAGTGGACTGTGAGATGGATCGAGAGCTGGCTAAGCAACAGAGCTCAAAGGGTTGTGGTCAGCGGCGCAGAGTCCAGTTGGAGGCCTGTAGCTACTGGTGTTCCCCAGGGATCAGTACTGGGTCCGGCTTTGTTCAACATCTTCATCAATGACCTAGATGAAGGGCTGTAATGTACTCTCAGCAAGTTTGCTGATGTTACAAAACTGGGAG
>NW_010523936.1:0-7694 GCF_000687285.1 Phaethon lepturus
ATGTTAATTATATGTTAATTAGGATAGTTCAATGAAGGTTCAGTAGTTGTGTTTCTTTTGTCATTATCTTGTTGCTTCCCTCGAGGTTGCACCTTGTTAACTGCTCACAGAGACTAAATAATACCCCCAGCTTAATGCCTTGCATACTTTCAACATTATCATATAAAGATATGAAATTAGTTAAACAGGACTTTCCCTTTGTGAACCCATGTTGACTGTGCCTGATGATTGCATTGTTCTTTCAATGCCTTTCAATAGTATCCAGTATAATCTTCTCCATAATTTTTTCTAGGAATTGAGGTTAGACTAACAAGTCTGTAGTTTCCTGAGTCTTCCTTCATGCCCTTCTTATAAATTGGATAAAGTTGGTTAGCTTCCAGTCAGCAGGGACCTCCACAGACTCTCAAGACCTTTGTTAGGTAATTGAGAGGAGTCTTGCCATAACATCCACGAGCTCCTTCAGTACTCTGGGATGAATCCCAACAGGACTTATGAACATTCACCTAATACAGCTGGTCCTTTGCAATTTCAGTGTCCACAAATGGAAAGTCACTATTCCTGCACTTGTAGTCCTCCAACTCAGAAGGCAGGGTAGCCCAAGGTCTACCAGTATTCCCAAAAAATGAGGCAAAAGAAGCATTGAACGCCCCTGCTTTATCGTCATCCCTGTTAGTCAGGTGACCATCTTCAACAAGTACCAGTCCAATGTTTTCTTTAGACCTTCTTTTGCCATTAACATACTTAAAAAAGCCCTTCTTGTTTTCAGATACAGCACTGACCAGTTTCAACCCTAATTGGGCTTTGGCCTTTTGTGTCTTCTCCCCACATATACAAACCACAGCTCTGCCATCTTCCTGTGAAGCCTGACCTTGCTTCCAGAGACCATCCAATTTCTTTTCCTCTTGAGCTCCACAAGGAGTTCCCTGCTCAGCCAAGCTGGTCTTCTGGCCTGCTTGCTTGACTTTTGACACAAGTCAGAATTGCCTGCTGCTGTTCTTTTAAAAGGTAGTTCTTAAAAACTGATCAGCATTTGTGGACTCCTAAGCCCCAAACGCAGTATCCCAGGATGCTCTGCTAAGTAGCTCCCTGAATAGCCTCAAGACTCTTTGTAGCTGCGCTTTAAGTGCTGGCATACTGTGATGAGGTCCCCCCTGAGCCTTCTCTTTTCCAGGGAGGAAAGACCTAGCTCTTTCTGTCTTTCCTCATTGGGCAGGTTCTCCAGCCCTTTGACCATCTTGGTGGCCCAGCTTTGGACCATCTACCCTCTGTCCAGGTCTTTCTTGAATTGCGGGGACCAGAACTGGACACAGTGCTCCAGGTGTGGCCTGGCAAGCACTGAGTAGTGGGGGATGATCACGTCTCTATCTCTACTAGTAATAACCCTGCAGATGCAGCCCAGGATCTGGTCTGCCCGTGCTGCTGCAGCAGCGCACTGCAGATTCACATTCAGCTTGTTGTCCACCAGAAGCCCCAGATCCCTTGCAGGTAATGACTCTTTCTGACTGCAACACATGTTCAGTAGCTTGCTAAAATGATATATTTTAAGATTTAGATACTGAGTCTTCAGATGTGCTCATCACTATTGTTGCACACACAATCAACTAACGGCTGACACGTGGGATCCACATCTGTCAAGCTAGGTTTACGTGGGTTTACGTGGCAAGGTTTTGGTAGTAGGGCATGCTGCAGGTTGGCCTCTGTGAGAAGAGGCCAGGGGCTGCCCTGTGCCAGACACAGATGGTTCCAGCTCACTCCAAAACAGACCCACCTGCAGAACACAGCTGAGCCCATCAGCCACGCTGGTGGTGTCTCTGTGAAAATATATTTTAAAAGGGTAAAAAACACTGCAGGGCAGCTGTGAAAGGCATGAGAAAAACAGGAACAAAACAGTCCTGCAGGTCAGATAAGAAGGAGGGGGAGAAGGAGGTGCTCCAGACTCCAGAGCAGAGATTGCTCTGCAGCTCCTGGAGAGGACCATGGTGAGGCAGACTGTCCCCCTGCAGGCCACAGAGGACCACAGTGGAGCAGATATCCATACTGCAGCCTGTGGAAGACCTCAACATCAGAGCAGGTGTTGGGGAAGGTACAGCCCATGGAGACCTCACACAGGACCAGGCTCCTGGCAGGAACTGCAGCCCATGTTTAGGAGCCCACACAGCAGGATTTCTGGCAGGACCTGTGACCCTGTGGGGGACCCATGCTGGAGCTGTCTGTTCCTGAAGGACTGCACCCTGTAGAAAGGGCACATGCTAGAGCAGAGGAACAGTGTAAGGAGGAAGCAGCAGCAGCAACACCGTGTTATGGACTGATCACAAGCCCCATTCCCCATCCCCCTGCACTGGTGGGGAGGAGGAGGTAGAAGAGTCAGGAATGAAGGAGTGAAGTTGAGCCTGAGAAGAAAGGAGGGGAAGGGGGTTTTAGTTTTGCCTTTGTTTTTCATCATTTTATTCAATTTTTAATTAGCAATAAACAGAATTAATTGTCCCTGAGTCTGTTTGGCCTGTGTCACTAATTGTTAAGTGATGTCCCTGCCCTTATCTCAACCCAAGAGCTTTCTTACCTTATTTTCTCCCCCACCCTGTGGAGAAGGGTGACAGAGCAGCTTGGTGGGTATCCGGCAGGCAACCAGCCAAAGTCAACCCCACGACTCATGGAAGCAGTAATACAGGAGACTCAGAAGGCAACTTCCTGGTTCAGCCCTGATAGCTACTGCTGTGCACAGAGAGAAGACCCAAACCGGGAGAACAAGACCCTGCCTGAGCCCTGTGCCTTGCATGTACATGCAGCAGGACATCTAGGGTAAGCTGAGCTGGGTGAATGTTGCTTAAAGCAAGGATGTCAGGAGGAGCTGCTCTATCGCCAAGACTACAGACAAGGCAATGTCTTCAAGTATGTAGTGGTAGGGTATACAGAAGAGGAAAAAAGGCTCCTCAAGAGTTGCACAGCAATAGGATGTAAGGTAGAAGACACAGACTGCAACAAGGAAAATACAAAAAAACAAATTTGGAGAAAAAAAAGTTTCCCATGGGAATACTCAAACATTAGAAGAGATAGCACAGAGAGGCTATCCATCTGTGGGAATATTCAAAACTGAGCAAATCCCAAACAATCTGATCAAAGTTGTTCCTGCTTCCAGTGAAGACTGGGACCTGATGACCTCCAGAGGTCCCTTCCAACCTGGAGTACTCCTGACAGCACAAACATCCAGCTCTGTACTGGTAAGGCACCCAAAACTAAAAGATAAATGTTCTGTTTCCAAAGTACACAGTCCACACACTTAAATTCATTTAAAAACAAAAAAAAGTCTTATTGCTTTATTCAGATTTTGACATAGCTCACTTTAACGTTACTAGAAGTCCTGTTGAAGATCTATATAGAAACTGCTGACTACCTTTCAGCAGAAATCAGCTTAAAACAAATAGATAAAAATTATGGTATAATTCAGCCTGAATAATTTCCAATGAACTAAGTAATTCTCTCATTGTCTAAGAAGAGCAATCCTCATAAAATGCATTTACTGGCATTTGGTTTGGGCTCTCTTTTTGTTGTTTGTTTTAAACAAAACTTTGAAATACTCTGTGGATATATTTTTCATACTACAAGAATACAGAATGGCTTTATGAAATAACAACTTACAAACAGTCTTCTTTTGAAAGTTATGTACTAGCAATAATCTATCTTCTTTGACTTAAAAGTGCATACACATTCAAAGGTTTAACACATTTCCCAGACATCTTTTAACATACACACAAATCACATCTTTTTCCCCTTGAGAACAAAAAAGTAGTCAAAACTAATTCACAATTTTAAGAAGTGTTCCATGGAAAGTGTGCTACATTTTTTCTTCTGGGAAATCAAACCAGGAGGATCTGTTGACAAGACTCTTTGGCAGTCTCAGTAATGGTTGTCTCTCTGGACAGTCAAGGAAGGAAATCCTGGGGGAAGGCAGTTGACTGGAAGGCGCTGCTGGTGATTCTTGAACGTAGCTGGTTACAGTTTCTGTGTGAGGAGTGTTACTGCTGGTATCTGCTATGGTAAAACTCTGATCAGCTGCTGTTTCTTGAAGCTCCACATCAGCATTTCTAATGTCACTATCTAAGTGTCTCCTTCTGATAGGAATACTGTACTTTTTGGCTGCTCCTCCAGTTTCCTCAGGAACTCTATGAACAGAGGACCCTTCACACCCTCTCCTTCCCAGAAAAGAAGATGGAGACTCATTTTCTCTCTCATTTATCCGAGTTGTGCCTGTCCAAGTAATACTGCTGTCACATTCGGTACTTTCTGGCTCCTTGCTACTATCACTATCAATTGTAATCACTACTGGAGAAGAATGTGCAGAGTTACTCATGTGATGTTTCCGGTGTTTCTTCTTATGTTTTTTCCTTTTCTTTTTCAGATGCCTTGTTGCATCTGTTGCTTTTCCTTCATAGACTATCTCCACACTTGGACTCCTCGTCTTTTTTTTCTTTTTCTTACGCTTTGTCTCACTGCTTGCTCGATTGTCTGAAAGGCTATCTTCATTTTTGTAGCAGTCACTGAATTTTGAGAGTGTTTTCTTGGGGTCATTTTCTCTTTCTAGACTTGTACTCTCCATTAATGCATTCTCCAAGTGGCGAGTTTTGTACTTCCTTTTTCCACCAGGCTTTTCACTTTTCATTCTGTCAGTTCCTCCAGAAGGGGTCCTTGACCTGTTGCTTGATCGACTCCTTGACCTGCATCTTTCATAACAGTAATAGTGTCTCTCATGGAATCCTCTCTGGCTATGCAGACCTGCCCTTTCAGTAAACGACCGTAACCTGTATTCTGGACTAGCAGATTGCCTTGAATAAAGAGCATTAGACTGAGTCCTCCTGCTAGAGGATTCATAGCCATCTCCAAACATCTTTCGACTACAGAAAGCATAACCCCACTGTCTACTTTGACAACTGTCTCTTACATAATAACGATCACTGTCTCTACTTCTTGATCTCCTTTTGCCATGGCCTTTGCTACGTGATCGTGATCTGCTTATTTCTCTGGATGGAGTGCTCTCATGACTTAGAGAGCCTCTTTGGCTTTTTAGAGAGACTCTGGTGTCATGAGCCCTGGACCTCCTACTGCTTCTTTTGCTTCTGTGTTTGCTACTATCTCTGCTTCTTGATCGTCTCTTTTTAAGTTGGCTTTTGCTACGATGCTCCCTCCTCGAACGATGGCCATGACTGCCTCGACTGTTCCGTGAACAGGATTGTGGGCTCCTGGACCTTTCCCTTCTAGACAATCTGTGACTCCAAGGGGAGCATACTGTGTCACTCCCCGGAGAGCGGCTCCATCTCAAGTCCTGTGGAGACAGATCTTTTAGCTTACATTTGTTCTTCTCATTATCTTTTGTCTCTGTCTTCTCAACTGCAGGAGATAAGCAGCTTCTACAACTACCTACATCCTCCTTATATGTGGGGGACCGTGGCGAGAAACTCCTGCTCGGTTCACTATCACTCCAACTGTGACACTGTTGGGTTGGCTGCTGTTTCTTCACATCTTCCCTTTTCTCTTCCCTGATGGACTCCTCAGAGTCCGAGGACAGCTCAACCACTTCTGGTGTCCTCTCAGCTAATGGCTTAACATACCCAACAATAACACAATTGTCTGAGGAAGAGTCACTGTTGTTTGAGTCAGCATTAGCCTGTAACTGAGTTTGCAGCTTGGTTCTTTGACTCTTTGTAGCAGAGTCCTCATCAGAACTTTCTGATGTCTCCAGAGGAGAAGCTATGGTTGTACGAACCTCTTCTGAAATGGAATAGGAAGGCCCTGGAGTTTCATCATCCCAGGGGGCCTGACTAAGACCAGTCACAGACAGACTGTTACCTGGCCCTTGAGAATATGCCATATCTGGAGATATTGTAATAATTGACGAGTCTGAGCGGCTTCCTTCATCATACGACGGTGCAGGACAGTCATAATTGGCATGTTGATCATATGCTTCCAAGTTAAAAGGACAACGGGCAAAACTGATGAATTCGTGTAAGAAGTGTTCAGTCCGATTCAGCAAAAATGGCTTTAAATCTTCAGCAAAGGCCTGACTTTCCAGATCATACCTAGTCACATTACTCATGATAATGTGCTGTACAATATTAACCAAAGATCCATGGGCACCAAACAGGACTGTAAGTTCTCGCTTCAACCAAGGAACCAACCTGTGAAGGCAAGCAGGGTTGCGGCGGAAAAACTCAGCTGAAATGTCTCGATAGCGGCCACCATCCTGAATACTACGAATACGCACACCAGTACGATACAGAGCTCTGCGGAAGCTGATCATGTCTTCCTCCTGAATCTGCCGCAGAGATCTGCCCTCTGCGCTAGCCTGCCTCCTTGAGGCCAGCCTCCTCATCATCTGCTGAATCTCTCCGTCTCTTTGCCGCACTGGTTCACTCGACAAGCCTTCAAACAATATCCCATTATCTGGAGGGGACAGTGTCCGTCGGGAAGGGGAACTGCCAGCGCGGCGTTCCCCTGTTAAGGTGGTACGGTAACGAAATCTCTGGCCATTAGGGCTGGCAAAAGAGCTATTTTCTAAAGGGTTGATTATGTACTCCTTAAAGTCATCTTCAGCACGAATTGTATGGAAAATGGAAAAAAAGGGTTGCTTGCAGAGAGGGCATTCTGCTTTGTTTTTTGACCACTCCTGGACACAGCGGAAGCAGAACCTATGCAAGCAGCGATCCAGATATGCAACGTTGTCAAATCTATCCAAGCAGATGGGGCATTTAGAGTCAGGAGAGGCATCTGTTGGCAGCTTGCTGGTGCTGGCTTTTGGCGAAAAGTTGCTATCTTCTGAAAACTCCTTATCTGCTGAAGTCATGTTCTACAAAAGAGGGACAAAAGATCATTGCTACCTCAGAGAAGCAAAATACTGAAGTCTAGATGCAGAAACCCATAACAGTTGCCTTTAAAGTTGCAAAACCCAGGATTAGCACTGTGAGAGAACACCAAACAAAGAGAAAGCACGACCTAACTACTTTTCTTGGCTTTTCTTCACAGTGAGATTTGGCTCTTCAGTGCTACAAGTTTTAAACAGAGCTTAAATCATGCTGGCATATAAGAAGGGAACAGGCAGGACTCTGTCTTCTTCCCCACTCATAAATAACTGCCTTGTTCTGGCCATTAAATTTAGGACTAACATGGTGTCCCCTGAAACATAGTTCTAAAACACACTAACGGTTACATATGAAAAATATAAGAACAGTTAGTTCTGTCCTTTAAGTCAAAAAAATTGCACTCAAACTAAACTACCCGTTTCCAAGTTCTTCTGGACCTATCTTGTTCCTGCACCCTCTGCCCGTGTTTTGTTGGGCACTCAGGCTGGGCTGCATTCGGCTTGCTGGACTAGACGACCTCCAGGGACGTATTCCAGGCTAAACTAGTCTTTGTTTTTATGAATGAAGCAGAAACAGACAGGTGCCATTCCTACAGCTGTGCTCAGGTACACGCTGCCTTTGTATCTAGTCAGGCTGTCAAGCGTGGTTAGCAGTAAATCCCTGTATTTTAAAGTTATTTTAGGTATCAGCTCTATCCTAAGGCATTATAATTTAGTGCAAATAAGTCACCGTGCTACCTCAGGACGCGTTAGCCCCCACCTTTTGCAGCAAGCCCAGGAGCAGGTCGTAACCTCCTGCGGTACGCCGGGCACGAAGAGTGCCGTGAGGACAAGCCAGACACTC
>NW_010523937.1:0-14071 GCF_000687285.1 Phaethon lepturus
TGGTGACTGATCTCTCCCTGTCCTTATCCCAAGCCACAAGCTTCTCGTTATATCTTCTCTCTCCTGTCCAGCTGAGAAAGGGAGCAATAGAGCGGCTTTGGTGGGCACCTGGTGTCCAGCCAGGGTCAACCCACCACACAGCTGCATTTCTCAATGCATCTGCAGAATCTTTTTTCAGAAAGGCGTATCACCTTAGAACAGCCTGCTTTTCTGAATCCCAGTTAATTAGAAAAAAATAAAAGAATGTAATTTTTCTACAGACCAGTAGATTCCTAAGAAATTACCCTCTCCCAGTGGAGTCAATGGGAGGCTTATGTCCAATTTCAGGGGAGTAAGATCTTGCCAATATTGGGCTTGGGCTCATCAAAACTGAGCAGGAGATGTTTTTCTCACCTCATAAGACTTTTTCAAGGCAGTGGAAAACAGAAGTATCTCATTCTGCATTAGAATGACACCAAATCCCTGAAATCCTGTCCATGACAAGAACGAAGCTCAAGGAGAAGACCAACACAATAGCCACTAGTTGGGCTGGGACAAGAGAAACTGAAGTTCAAATCTTTCCAATTCCAGCTGCTTTTATATCCAAGACAATGCTTTAGTCAATGAGTCAGTAATCCAGTTTTGCCTTTTCTGTCTCAATGAGCCTTCATTCATTTGCAGAAGTGGGGCAGCTTCCCCATGATTGTTGTTAAAACATTTCTCTGGGTGCCAGAGGACTTTGGAGGGCTCGAGAAGCACGTGTCTCCGACAGTCCATAAGAAAGCTGTAGCCACCAAATTGTTACTTGCTTGGTCCCGTAATCTCTCTTTCATTTTCAAATCAAATTCTACCCTGGAGCAGAGAAATCATTTTCATCAGAATTGGTACATTCCTATGAAACATCAGTTTAGTATTTGCCCAGGGAAAAATTGTTTCATTTAAAAAATCCCAGCTTGTTCCAGTCTTACAAATGACAGTTGATGGTAGCTACTCAGGTTGTAATCTGTATTGCTAACTGCAATTGGTGTGTTGAAATCTCACATAATAACCAAAACATCTGAAAGAAGAACTGCACCGTCTGGGACACGTTGCAGCCAGTTACCATTTGCACCAAGTCTGCTGCTATTTACGTTCTTCTTAATGCCCATTTCAGCTGTCAGTATAGTAGGACCAGGATTTCAGGTTTTATTTTGGGGGCACATGGTGCTCCCAGCTCTTGATGTGTTTTTCAGGGTTCCACCTTACTGAAGCTTGTGTCTCCTATTTCAGCCTCCTTAGTTTCAGCAACTGCTCCTTTAGGAACACATGCTATCAGACAGTGGGATGTCATCAGCACTGCAAGACACTTCTTTACTCGGTTCAAAGTCTTCCAACTGGGGCTCCATTTGATAAGAAATTTACTGCTTTCACAT
Source organism: Phaethon lepturus (assembly GCF_000687285.1). Taxonomy (NCBI): domain Eukaryota; kingdom Metazoa; phylum Chordata; class Aves; order Phaethontiformes; family Phaethontidae; genus Phaethon; species Phaethon lepturus. Next base: position 1,392 of record NW_010523937.1, read on the forward strand.
TGTCTAGATATCCTGTGGATATCCTTGACTTAGCAGCTACTGAGAAATTAATATGAAGGTTGAAGAAATTATGCCAAACATTTGCAGTTCTGACAGGTCTAGAACTTCTTTCCACAGTACTGCCCAAAAACTTGAACACTTTAGTAATAAAAATACTGGCTAACTAATTAAAAAGCAGAAATACTGCTTAAAAGTTGCTACCCATTGAAAGAGCCACATTATTTTTGTTTTTTTTTATTTCCTACCAAAGGATTTTTCTCTCAGATTTATCACATCAAATTTTGTGATTGTCCTAAGAGAGTATACAAGCAAAAATATAAAATCCCCCAAATATGCAAGTAGAAAGGTATGTTTCTTGAATATACCCTGTCTAGATTGTTGTCTAGACTCTTCACCTTATTACTATTAAAGTCATGACCATGCATCCTACAGTGTTTCCTAATCTATTTACTGGCCTTCACACGTCTGCTGTGGGAGTTTACATTTTTTAAATGACTTTCATTTCCTTTTTAAATGGTCAAGCACAATTTTGGTTCTGCTTTAGTCCCTTCATGGAGTTATTTCTCAAGTGGCAATTGAGAGGAGAGCTGGCAATGAGTGCCTCCTTTATCAGCACTCGGGATCAGTAACTTCAAATCTATCCTTGTGCCTCTACAGTCCAGAGTAAACCGGGGTCGCACACTTACTCCTCTGATGCTGTTTTTGTCCTCTTTGACTACCTTATCCCTTTTTAGGATGCTGAAAAAATATTTATGAAACTAATGAAGACAAAACCAGAATGGTGCCTCTTGATCCTACCCTCAAGGCAGTCATGATGTGTATGTATCCATGAGCCCGCAATGCACCTTTGTGGCAAGGACTGCCAACAGCCTCCTGGGCTGCATGAGTGGGAGTGTTACTAGCAGATCGAGGGAGATGATCCTTCCTCTCTGCTGAGCTCTGGTGAGACACATCTGGAGTGCTGGCTCCAGTTCTGTGGTGCCCAGACTCTTCCCAGCGGTATCCGGTGACAAAGCAAATGGGCATAAACTGAAACATGGGAGGTTCCTTCTGAGCATCAAGGAAACACTCTTTTACTGTGAGTATAACTGAGCACTGGAGAAGGCTGCCCAGTGAGGTTTTGGAGTTTCTATCCTTGGAGGTGTTCAAAACCCCACTGGACACAATCCTCAGCAACCTGTTCTGGCTGACCCTGCTTGACCAGGGAGGTTAGATGAAATGACCTCCAGAGGTCCCTTCCAAACTCACCTATTTCATCATTCTGTGATATATGACACTGGATTCTCAGCTGACAACTGCAGCTTTGGGCAAACCATGCTGAGCATCCCAAGGGAAGGAAAGCACGGCTGTCTGAAAGATTTTCTCACATCTGTAAACTTGTCATCAAGAAAGCTGTGGAAAATAGGGATAGTCAAGAGCAGATTATTAAACTCTAGCTTTTGGGGCTGGAAAAAAACATGTTATATAAATTCCTCCACAACTTTCACAAAGAACTTAGTTTATGCTATGAAAGTTGCATGCTGCTTATTTGGGGTATTATGTTTTCACTAAATCACCCAGACAGTATTGACATTTCTCCTTTTCTCATCTGGGAGGAAGGACAAGAAGAGCCGTGTCTCTCAAAACTGATTAACCCCTCAGTAAGAAGGAAACCCAAAAGGTGCACACTCTTTTCCCACTGCAGGAACCAGATGTCAGTAAGATCAAGGATTCACGCTTTCTCCTACCTTCTTACACTTCAGCCAAGTACAACTGACTAGACTCCAGCTTGCCTGAAAAGCCATACCACTGGAGAAGCTTGGCTATCACCAAAGCACTGGCTCTCAATTTGCAAGAGTGCAACAGGGAATCATGGACTCAGAAACTGTGGGGCTTGCAAAGACAAAGATCTCTTCAGCTTTTATTTTTCCCTGTGGTCAATGACCATGCACATGGTGGCTAGCTGGCCTCAAAACAATGCCACTGTAAAAAAGCAACCTGTAAACAGTATATTACATTGCTTGCAAAAGATAATTCAGCAAACAGAAGATGTGTTTCAATACAGAACTCTATTACTTCATCTGGTAGATGGACAAGCAAGAACATGGATACTGTAATATAAAGCAATGATTTGTATTCTTGACATAACAAAAACAAGCATTGATCTTGTATAATTTGTGACCTTTATGTGTTCAGCATGTCAGTGACCTTGGGCACTGGACAGAGGGTACCACCCCTACATGGTACTGCATGCTTGGAAACTGGATAGCGAGGGCTTGAAAGAGAGAAGGAAAATAAGGCGAAATCTCACAATCATAGGAACTAATGGCTCCCATTTGCCTCTTTGCTTTCAGCAGTATATTAAACCTGTGAACACAAGCAAAATGTCTAAGAAATTATTTTTTTTGTAATCGTCCACCCTTCTCTTGGTCTCCAGTGATCGTTATTAATTGAAGGTCCAACATATGTTTACATTAAAATGTATTAGGAAATGGTATGTTCTCCACCCATCTTCAGTGGGATTTGAGGACTATCGGCATGATTCTGCTCCCATTTCAGTGAGAGGTAGTTTTTCATTGACTTGAGCAAGGACAGTGTTAGGCCTATACTGAGAGTTTTAGGGGAGAAAAAAATTGCCCATTACAACTGCCTCCAGACAATACCAGTATCGCTTTCTTATATTCAGAGCAATAAAGCAAATATAAAACAAACAACAAAAAATTGTCAAAAAAGGAGTTCATTCTAAGTTCAGCCCATTAAAAATTGCAGTTTGATACTGTTGATTTCCCCTGAGTTCAATAAAGACAAACTTACAAAAAAATGAGCATATCTCTCCTTTTACAAAAGGCATTAATGAAGAAAGGTAATAATAAGATCTGACTTTATCTAATCAATTAGTAGCTCCAGCAATACAACTTTGTCTCCTGAAGACATCGAGCTGTTGACATGTAAAACTTCATGATGATGCAGTGATAACAACTTTTTTTAAATTAGCAGGTTATCAAGGGCACAGAATTGTCTTCACACACACACTCAGCACACTGGTTTCTGTCTGAGATGAAAAATTCTGCACGGAAGGATCTACATGCCTGTGCCTGTGGGCATCAGGAGGGTCAAACCTCCCACTATACTCTATGGAGATCCTAGCACAATTGGAGAAGCCTTGGCAGTGATTCATCTCATCTTTAGCTTGTCACTGAGAGCTCAGTCCAATTAACTAATGTAGATGTCTAGCGTCATTTGAGATGCTCCATGGTAACCAAGACACCCTCATGGGGCTGGCAGTTCTGACATGGGGCCCTGGGGATACCCATGGCTGTCTTGAGCAGAAGCTGAAAGCTGATGGGATACCTGTGAGCAATTCAAGTACCATTAGGTGCCTAAGTTTAGGCAACTGAGCCCCTTTACTGTCCCTGCATGAGGACACCTAATTGTAAATGACTAAGTTAAGGTGTCTTAATCTTGAACTTAACCCAACTAAAAAGACAGCTGGAGATGCTAAAGAGGTCAAAAAGTAAATAAATACCCATAGTAATGGCCCCTTTCATGAACGCATAACAGTTTGGTCCTTCATCAGGCTACAGGTAAACAAATAAAACAATCCAGATGCTGTGGTCTTTGCAATCACCTTGATGAGTATCTTGCCCCAATCACGAAAAAAATCCCACTCAACTCTTCACAATCTACACTGGATTCTTATGATTTTCAGAGTAAAGATGAAAGTATTATTTTTGACCTTGAAAGTCAAACTTGGCAAGGTCAGGTAATGTTGGAAATTAGCACGGCATTGTCTAGTGCTGCATTCTTAGAGGTCCACTTCCCTTCTTTCTCTCCATTTGCACTCTCATCCATCCTGGGGGTGATGCAGCACAATACCTTTCGGCTGTCCATCCATGTTTTTCCATATGTGGCAATGCAAAACATTTTGGTTTGCTACATTGTTTATTTCTGGCTATCTATTCCTTTTTGCTTTCTAGATTATATTAACCAGCTCAGTAACTTCTATGCTCTCTTGCACTGTGACGGTACATGCAACTACTCCGTTTTTTCTTTTCTGAAATAACTTTTTCTATCCCTTGCAGATTTGTAATTTTTTCTGCTTGTAATTTTTTTCCTTTAGCAATATGGTAACGGATCATTCTTGTCGTGACAATGCAAGTTCAGATACTTACAGATTTGCTGCCCAGCACGTATGTTGTTTTAATGCAAAATATTTAAAGCAATTTTGAAACTTTTTCTGATAAAGTGATGTAAGAGAAAAAGAACTCCAGTTTCAGCAAAAAGCTTTGAAACTCTTCACTTTTATCAGCAATCTGAATCCACTTCATACTTCTGACCATAAATCCTTAGTGTCTTTATGTAACGTGCTGAAGATTTGAGCTCAGTTTCCAAAAGATGGGTATAAACATAATCTGTGGGCATTTTTGGTGGTAGATGCCAAATACGATTTGGGTTTTGGAAATTACAGTTGCTCCTCCCATCACTGTTTCCTTCAAGCCAAATTGGAAGCAGGTTGCCGAGATACTTCTGCCATTGCTGTGTCTGGTCCACACATACATGAAGGGCTATTACATCTCATCATAGCGTAACAGTTAAGAACATGTTTGGTTTAAAGATAAAAGCTATATGTGCCCATAGGGTTTGAAAGATATTGTTGGAAATTTATGGAGTCCACAGAAGCCATCTTGTGAAGCTTATGAAACCCTTGATTAGCAAGTGGTTGGAGCTGGGATGTATTACTGGGATGTATCATATAAGCTTCACCCGACATGCTTGACTCCAGGTATCCTGTTTTGGCCATGCTCAAAGACGGGACACTGACTAGGTAGACTTTCAGTTTGACCCGATATGGATGATTTTTAGTTTTCGTATTCTTATATACATTCAAGAACTAGACACAATGCTGAAACATGAAAGAAACTATAAAGGCTACCTCAAGGAGTCAAGTAAGTGTTACTAGAACACTTGCCAGTTGCCAATACGCCTGAGAAACAAAGACCTTCATTTGGACAAAATACAGGTCTGACATAAATACTCCATGTAAAATATACCATGAATCAGTACTCACGGACAATTAATAAAAGATGCAAGATTTCTTTCCTAGAAATGGAAAGTAATCTGAAAATAAATATCCACATGCATGAGAAATTTTGCAAATCTGGTAAGCATATATTGCATGGCAGAAAGACAAAGACTGTCTGCAAAGTAAACCTATTAATCTTTCTTCTAATTTAACAGCTAGCCTAAGGAATCAGTGCAGAATCAGATATAAATTTAGTGGTGATATGGATTGTGTGAGTAAAACATGTTCACGAGTGTCACCTTGGAAATACACTTATATGAATTAAAATTTAATATATTATGGAGAACAAAGTAATTTGTGCTTTTACAGCCTGATCCAACTACTTATGAAGACAAAAGAAATATTTCCATTCACTTGTGTGAGTGCTGGACCAGATCGATACCAAGAAAATAACAATCCATATGCTTCTGATTCCAGTGGTCTCTTGGTGATGAAGAATAGCCGCCTCTTTGACTAAGGAGGTACTATGACTCTCGAAAGAGAGTAATCCCTGATTTACACCATTCTGGGAGGAGAGCCTGGCCCGTCGTTGAGTGCATGCCTTCTTAACCCCTTAACATGTGGTGGTAAGTAAATCCTGCAGAAAAGCTGCTGAACTTGCACATGCAGTCACTTCTAAAGCAAACTCCATGGCTGCCAAAAAGTGTATGAGAAGTCAGAAATAACTTACAATATGGCAGGTGTTACAGTGCAATAAGGGCATGTCTTAGGTACGTTATAAAACACAGACTGAAGTGGTTCCAGGATCTGAGAGTTATTACAAGACAGACTGTGAGGTTGCTATTCAGATTAAATTCCTCCTACCATGTCTCCAAACCAGGCTTTTTTCCCCTTATTTGCTCCATTCACCACATTTAGATGCCACCATCTTGGATTTCCTTCTCTGAAAAGGAAATCCCCACTTCTCAGCATGAAACTTGAAAAGCTTTCGATCTTAAAAGGAGCTGCTGAGCCTACGTCCTACACCCAGGTAACCTAAGCCATGTGGAAATACGAACTGTTCGCAACCTTCAAGTCTCCAAAGCGGGCCAAGCGCAGGACCTACACCAGCACCATTAGTACCACAAGCAGCAGATGGCAGAGGTTAATGGGCAAGTCAAGGAGTGGGGAGAGTTGCACCTACAAATATGTGTGCATTAAAGTGACAGTCTTGGAAAAGAGATGTTTGCACTAGTTCTGTGCATGCCCGTACATCCCTATGACAATGTCGACCCAGGAGGAGAAGGTGACTTTTGCCCTGAGAGTAGGATGCTGCCTCCCAACTAATGAGACCTGCCTTGGGTGGGATGCTGCCTCCTGACTAACAAGTCTGGTCTCCCAGCCCACCGCAGGATTGCTCCCACAGAGCAACACAGCCCCCCACGAGGCTGGCATGCCCTCAGTGCCTCTGGAAAGCACATCTTCAGGTAGGGCATTTGCTCTGCGACCACAAAGAGCCAGCCTTCAGGGGAACTCCTGAGTCAAATCAGTGGGACTTCACAGCTCTAAGAATCTGAGGTTTTGGCCCTTTTGAAAAATCTCGCACTAGATCTTACAAAACTGGCAGTATCCACAAGAGTAGAAATTAGGACTTCAAAAAGAATTACTCCGGGAAGTAAAACCCAGTCTTTCATTAAGCCAGGGCTTCATCTTGCAATGGTAAAAACCAAAAACCAGGACCACGTTGCCTCATCTCTAATGTGAGACAAGAAAGTCTTTGGATACAGCTGCAGTCAGGGTTTTGCTTCACAGGAGTAAATCCGAGATGGTGGCTGTGAAGTGACAAATTCCTGCTCGTGCTGTTTTATTTCTGCTGGATGTAATGAGGTTGTTTAACTATCCTGGCCTTCGCATAAGTCCGGCACACACACGGCTTCAGGTTTTCCGGATCAGTAGCACAGATATCGTGAGAAACACTTTTCATTTCAGTTTCCCTAGAAGGGTACTAAGAATATGGAGTGATAAGGCAAAATTTGCCTTCTCAAACACAGAATTAGTCTCCCATTTATATAAAAACCTGGGTTTTTTTCCTGATAGGAAACCTGTATACCTTCAGATCTGCAGTTCTGTTAGTTTTTTAGTTCTCAAGGAAGCAGAACTGCCTCCTCTCCCAGCCTCCCAAATGAGTGCAAGGAGGTAAAAATAGGTGACGGTTTAGCCTAGGGTTTTTGGGGGGAGGAGGAATGTTAGTTTTTTGAAGCCATTAAGGGGATCATTCCTTCGAGGGTACTAACCTTGTAGTTTCCTACAAGGGTTCCTCCTTGCAGGAGATTATTCCTTACTGACATCTCTCTTCTATCAGAGATCTGCTTTATTAGGTCTCTTCTGACACGTTTTTCACACTGCAATGCAGCACATCGCACAGCAGCTGTGTCACAGAGCAGAGACGTTACTAGTGCAGGCGAATGACTCCCTTCTCGCCCAGGATTTCAGCTTCATTTGGCTTGTGATCACCAGTTGTGGACTCCCTAACCCAGAGGTGGACTCTCTTTTGCTCCTTTGCCCTGCCTCCTTTTTTTCAGTCCTCCCTTGTGCCAAAAAAATTACTTTGAAAGGTATTTGGAAGCTTTTTAACTTCAACATTTTTCAAGGTGTCAGGCTGGGACTTTCCCCAAAAATAGCAATAGTTAACTTAGATAGCTATCATGTTTTAAATGTTTGTTATATTTTTAAAGAGTTTTTTTCCTTTCTTCTGAAATGTGCCAGAAATACGGGGTTCTTGTTCCATACAGTGGTTCCCCTCACTTTTATTTTTCTTGTTTTTAGTGGGAAGGTCAATGAACAGTGGTTTAGGAAGACAGGCAGAGCAAATAGAAAGCACAAATCAAGGAGAATTTCCTTGTTCTTCCCTCAGAAAACCATGTCTGCTTTGTTTCTGGCTTTCTGTAAGGAACAGAAAAAACCCCCTTAAGTCAGCAAACAAAGTCCCATTCCAGCTGGGCAACTGATACGTCAAAGCATGACAAGTGAGTATGTTATGAAGAGAAAACCTGCTCAGCTTTATCTTTTACTTAGACACTAAAAGGCAAGGGGTTGCCCTGTGCCTGCCAGCAGCTGCACACGGGTGGCGATGCATTGAACTTGTCCGAAAGAGTCTGAACTGTAAAGTGTACAGTTTTGGGTTTTAAACACTTTTTAAAAGTTCCTTCTCATTTTCACTCATCCTGGCAAATTTTTGCCCTTTGTGAGCTTCACAAGTCAAATCAGGCAAGCAGGACACCGCTTATTGTTCAACTCCAAGTGACAAAGGGTGGAGAAAGGATTCGTCGTCGAATCACTTTGGTTCCCTAAGATTTCGCTGTAGTCAGTGGGGACAGATGGCAACTCCTGCCTCAAATTGCAGGTGTGTGAAAACACTCTCTAGAAAGGCTCTTTTCTCTCTGTGACTTTGGAAAGAACCCAGGTAATGAAGATAGATATATAGAGACAACAGCTGTAGGAAAAAAAACCAAACTATTTTCTTTTCTTCTTTTTATCAGTCATTGCTGTAAGGAGGAAAATACTCACACATACACAGACACACACACACTATCCCCACTGCTACATTTTACAGAACAGAAATCAAGCCCCAGGAAACGCAAGATACCTCTACAGGACCCGGAGTCGGGCCAAGACCCTGGGACTTCAAGTGCTACAAGTGCGTATGTATTTATATGCTTTACACAGCAAATGTATAAAGGCTTGCACAGCCCCAGGTACATAACTCAGCTTTGTATTCAAGCTGCCATGGTGTGTTTAGAATAAACCTGTGCCCTTGCGCACCAGCAATACGCATGGCAGGAGAACTGTGGCTCCGTCTCGCTTGGCGCAGCTTGCGCCGAGCATGTGTTTGGGAGGAGGAGAGCCGTATATTCCAGGCTAATGCTGGGATTATGTGTCATCTGACTCGGCAGCTCTGAGGCATTAACTGACATTGCGTATCAGGTTAGTTTAATAACCTACCACTTGGCTCTGCCTGAGCAGATCTGTGTGCTCGGGGTAGAGATCAGTGACAAACACGGAGGCTGGAAGGGGATGGATTAGTTGCTGTGTGATCAGCAGGGTGGCACTTGCACCACAAGATGTACAGACTTAATGCTTGGATCTGCTGTGAATCAGAAGCTACATCTGGAAAGTAGCAATACAAATCTGACTCTCCGGGGATGCCCACAGCACTGAAAGCAGGCTTGGATGACAAAATGACAGATACCGACAACTTGGACGGGTTATTAGCAGAATGGGAGAAAACCATAAAGGATACAAAAATACCTGCTTGTTTTAAAAAGATGCCCCAAGAGACTGGGAAGACTTTCCCTCACTCCAGACAAGTTGGGAATTACCTAATAGGCAAAATGATCAACAAGGGCTCCTTTGCCAAGGTGATGGAGGGGCTGCACATCCCCACAGGGGAGAAGGTAAGCTCCTAATGAGAGGGTACCATGTGCCAGGAGTCGCAAGTAACCTCACACTAACTTATGTCAGAAAATTTCAGACCATTTAATCTGCAAACCACAATCTAGTCCGTGAATTATCCTCTGAACCTTATCCTCATAAATTAACCTCATAAATTGAGTTTATTGCTCATGTATAATCAGCCACATGTGTGAAAATGTACTGAGTGCAACTGTTTTCACAATTATAAAACAATATAGACAACAAAGATATCATCCCACTGAAAGAGAATAGGTTGATGGCATAAGGACAATTTCAAATCTGCTTTCCCTGATAATCCTGATTGAGTAATTAGTGTCGCGTATCTGACCTTTGAAGCTATGGACAACACTTACTGGAAAGCCAGGCACTCCAACAGCAGTCATTTATCTAGCAGGACACAGATAACACCTGCTATCTCCAGCTCAGTTGGGCTAAAATAACATACTACTAGACGTAACTGTGGTAAGGTGGATTACTGTCAAGTGGTTTTTTGATTTTTACTTTTCTTGTGGCTGCAGTATCTTCAATGGTTGACTAGCTCCCCAAACTGCAGAGAGCCGAATCCCAGCTCATTATAGCCAGTATCTTGACTGGCTTTTAGACCAAGTCAGAAGGGAACACGTTAGAAAAAAGATGTGGTACAGTACAGATGCAGCTACCAGTCAAGCACATAGGGATTTTTTGCATTTGAGAACATGTCATATATGCATATTTATTAATGTAATCAGAGGGATAGATACGACAGAGTTCAACCTTTCTGTTTCAGCCTTCAAGAGAAATAAAAAGTGTATTCTTCCATCGGGAATGTCTCCCTCGGTGATACGGATTATCAGTACCATGTCTAAAACATCTTCTCCCACATGTCAGCTTACTCTCCACCCTTTTAAAAATGAATCTGGGTTGCAAAGCTTGTTGCCAATTTGCATATATCCTGCAATTTAGGTAGCCATAAAAGTCATTGACAAGAGGAGAGCCAAGCAGGATTCCTACGTCTTAAAAAACATGAAGCGTGAGCCACGGATACACCAGATGATTAAGCACCCCAATGTTGTTCAGCTATATGAGACCCTGGAGTCTGACAGCTCCTATTACATGGTGATGGAGCTGTGCCTTGGCGGGGACCTCCTGGACAGAATTTGTGACAAAAAGAGGCTGGCAGAAGGGGAAGTAAGAAGATACACCAGGCAAATTCTGTCTGCAGTAGAGCACCTGCATTGCCAGGGGATTGTTCACAGGTAAGATGTTTCACCCCTTCCAAACAACAGTAAGAAAAGAAAGTGTGCAAGAAGGTAGAGTGTTCTTCTTCACTGAGAGCATTTATTTAATTTTCCTTCATAAAAACAGGGCTTGCAAAGAAAACTATGTTCTCTCAGCTCATCTTAATAAAGCATTTTATTCTCAGTAGTGGCAGAAGATAAGCTGTTACACACTCCTTGGGGAGTAAAGTAACAAAGTCCAGGGATAAGAGCTGATGAGCACAACAAATTAATACTTTGCCACGATTATCTCAGAATTATCTGGTGACAAATGTGTATCTAATTCAAATATTTCACTGTGGCTATGCACATAAATATTGATTTCATTTGGTTAGCCACAACATATTGAAATAACCACACATCACTCAGGACAGAAGACTGAGGAATCACAGCTCACTGCTTGTGCAGAGGACATGGTCCTGCGGGTCCAGGTCTGTGGCAGTCGCTGACCTTCCACGCTGGCTTTTACATCACAGGGACAGATCATCACTTCAGCCACTGCTAGAGGAACCTGAGCAGCCCATGCAAGGAGAGCTGATCTTCTTGCCCCCACCGGGGATCTTGGTGCATATGCCAAGAGCAGCAGAATAAGGACTTCCATTTTAGGTAGGAGAACAGGCAAAAAGCAGTTTTTCCCACCGTTTTTCTGATTTACTTAATAATTCACGGTCAATCAGATCCTTAATTTTAAATAGTAAATGCACTCATCAAGAAAGCCCCCAGGACCTAACAAGTAATCCAGTTGACTGTATTGTTACAGCAACCATGAAACAAATAAGCTGTGAATGTGATGGCTCAGCATTTACAAGTGCTTTGTAATGTGAAACGCTTGCAAGCAAGCACTTAATTATATTGGGTTTGTCAATTAATAAGGAATGGACAAGAAAGAAATAGTCAGTATCTGACCTAGAGATTTTAAACAAAAAAAACCCCAACCCACCAGAAAATAAACCCAAGGGGCTTCACCCACTTAGTTCAGGCTGACATCCTTGCCTTGCCAGTTCCCTAACTAATCTATTTTACAGCATTTCTTCAGTGTCCATGATCATAACATTTATGTTCTTCCCATGACGACATTCCTCATGAATTTCCCCAGCCCTCTTCCCTTCTTTTTGTTTGGAAACAACTCTTCCTGGTGAGCAGGGGAGTAGCACGACCTCTTCCCCTCCATTTCTCTTCTCCTGTTTGTAACGTTTTTCTGGGAAAGCTTTGCGAGAGAGAAGAATTTTGCTGCACACTCCGAGAGCAGCCAGGTACAAAGTGGTGTGAGACCTGCTTTACTACCAAATCCCTCTAACCCAAGGAAATTTCATCCTTGACTCTCAAGTGCCTTGTCGTAGGGTTTATGAAGTTGCATGGTCCATCAGGAGCCCAGCTGCCCTGCTAGGTCGCAGGTGTATGTTTGGTCAGCAGTACCTCAACTTGTGACCTGCTGGTAGCTTTGAGATTCAGAGCTGTTGCCTTGACCTCATACCAGACGCAGACTGGGAAGGATCTAGAAGGGCTTCCCTGCTCAGCTCCAGCTGCAGTGATTTATAGCAGCTCACTGCGGAAGTTAAACCGACGAGCATAATTGTGGGTGTATCCTAGTCTGAAAAAAAGGCATCAATGTTTCCATAAAGATGAGCACAGGAATAGGAAAGTTACCTCACAAAGTCAGTCTGATTTTCTCATCTAAGCACTGAGCAGAGCTCAACTCTTCGCATTGCTTTAGCACAGGAAAGGAGGGTTCCCAAGCTGCCTGGTGGGAACAGCTGCTGCTCCACGGGGAGGGTGCTAGTAAAATCACACCCGGTATCATGGTTCATGAGATGGATAATTGTGTGCCAGAGCTTAGGTCTATGCCCGGGGCCCCTTTATTTTAGTGTAATAGAGGTGCCTGGTGGTTGCAAGGTCTCATTCCTAAGTGATGAGCTTAGGAATTTGCTAATTTAATTTACTTTTACTCAGAAGTGTCTTATGGGCATTCC
>NW_010523937.1:14102-41608 GCF_000687285.1 Phaethon lepturus
CCTGGGATATACCTCAGAAAACCAGTATTTTTCTATTGTCTTAATAATATACTTGATGAAAAACTGGCCAGTTTTGTAACTATTTTCAGTGCAAATTAATATCGCTCATCAGAAATCCTGTGCTATGTTTCATCAGTTATTTTGTTTCTTGAGGATTACTTTTCCTATGTAGCACTAAAACCAGCACTGATCCAACAAATCCTTATGGCTTAAATTGAGGTTGAATCTACTTTTCACAGCACAGGTAGTACCTTTCTTGTCCACGCAAGATCATGGTTGATTTTGTTGCCACAGTTGCCAAAAGGATCCAGAAGACGGGGTGTTGACTCACTTGCCCATTCTCCCAGCACAGAGCTTCCTCCTGTACTCTCCGAGGTCTTTGGGCTGATAAAATGCTTCATGACTTCAGAGAGGGCGGGGAGGGAAATCCATGTACCTAGAGCCGTTTCTGAGACTTGCTCCGTCCCCCGCGCCGCCGCAGAGCCGAGGGAAGCCCCTTCATCGGGAGGCCGCGATGGGAGTCGGCAAAGCATCGCGGGCCCCTGGGCCTCCTCCCAACACCCAAATTACACAGGCTGAGGATTCCCCCGCTCTGCGAAAGATTTCAGCTGCCACTTTGGGCGCTCCCCACAGTGGAGCAATATTCCAGCTTTTGGTTTTAATTTGTAAGGATATAAATGTTCCCACAATAAGCAAGTAAGCGCCTGAGCCAGCTAACAGCATTTTTCCCGCAGCTCTGAATTACATCCTCCTGCGGGGACGGCTGATACTGGTTGACCATATTTACATAAGCATCCCTGTGGAGATGTCTCCACCTTCAGGGTATCTTTCCCCACCCAGCTTTGGTACACCTCCCCTCCTCCGCGAGCAAGGCAGCCCTCACTTTCCAGCTCCCTTCTCATCCTTCGTATCTCCCAGGCATGATTTGCTCACAAAGAAAGCAGAAATACTCAACAGTGCTCAGTACTTCAAACAAAGACAAAAACACTCCGGGACCAAGTACACACAACTTCTATTCAAAAGAAGAAATAAATGCTGTTCATTTAAAAAAAAAAATACATCAATAGAACAGATGATTCCTAAAATGAAGGGTCTATTTTAAATATATACCCATAAAATATTCCCTGAAATACAGAAAGTTTCCATTTTCCCAACTGAAAACTTCAGGAAGGAATAAGGATCTTGTTACAATTGTAGCAGAGCTGTGCAGAACTATTGTTATTATTTCAATTAAACTTTGCTAAAAACTGTCTGTAAATGGTTAGCTGGGACATCAGGCATCTTAAAGTTTGCTTTCTGTCTTCATTTCAGGGACCTAAAAATTGAAAATTTTCTTCTTGATGAGAACAACAACATCAAAATCGTTGGTAGGTGCATGTTATCTGTGAAGCGTGTTTTCAGCTTTTTATTTTGTGTGGCTTTCAGTGACAGTTCAGTTACTATTTAAACAGCACATTTTATAAGTGAGCTTGCGATTATTCCATAAACATATTTGAGCTTTTAGAATAAATAAAAGTTATGAAGTATAACTTAACAGCTTGTTTATTTGAGCTTTAACTAAAACATATTTTTAAGAGAACAAGGAAAACAATTTTGCCTATTGTTTTCCCTCATGTATTGCTGGAGAAGCAAGAAACAATTACAGCTTTTATGTGTAGAAAGCTGTTCCTAGCAAGAGTGATTTGTAGACTAAGAAATAAATCTTCTGGGGTGAAACACAGGTATGGACACAACTTCTGCCGTGTCATTCCTCCAACTAGAAACCTCACAATTTGGTATACTAAAAAAAAAAAAAAAGAGAGACTGTTTTGGTCACTAACAGAAACTTTGCTAAGGTTGTGAAGCAAATATTTATAAAAATGAGGGAATTTGCACCAAGCAGTTAACACAGCTCAGAGAAACATTAATTTTATCCTATGGAAACCGCACAGAAAAATCCCCGCAAGGGAAGCTCACTTTTAGAGACGCCACATGTTTAACCCAGTGTTTCCCAAACTTTTAAAAGCTTAACACCTCTGAGAAAAAAGGCACCAACTCTTCACCCCTGTTTTATAGCCAGCCAGTCCTTTACAATCACACCTTTCTCTTCCCTCCCCCTTGCACACATGCACATATACAGAGAAAAAGGCTTAAGTTAGCACATTTTACCCCACGTTTACAGCAGGCTAAAGCACACCCAGCTGAGCTGAACGCTGTAGCTCATTAAGCCATGCTAATGCAGCTGTGTAGCTAAGCTCTTGTACTAGCACACAGCCAACTGAGGGAAACTAAAATAGCTAAACCAAAATCACCCAAATCAGGCGTACGGCTGGGTAACTTCACTGTTACCTCTGCTAATTCATGGCACATTTAATTGAACCCAAATTGGCATCCACAGCTGAGATGTCACCAGATGCTAAAGCCAGCTGCTGTTTTCATCTTCCTCCTATCTTCAACCAATTCATAAAGTTAAACTATTTTGAGAAGAGACTAAAAATTCCTCGCCTTTGTTTTTGTGACTGTTAGATTTCGGACTGAGCAATACTGCAAAGTTTGAGGGTCTCTCCCAGGAGCTGTTACATACCCAGTGTGGAAGCCCAGCTTATGCTGCCCCAGAACTCCTTGCTCATAGGAAATATGGTCCAAAGGTGGATGTCTGGTCCATGTAAGTAGATCTAAAAATATACTTATCGAAACACTCTCAGCATTGAATGGTTTAGACAAGACTCCGATGTATATAGGTTGGTGGCACCCAAAGCAGAGCTTTGGGGCATCAATGGGGAAAGCAGAGATTTATCAGAGAAGGGTTGCCAGAAAAAAAAAAAATATGGATTTGAAAAATATATCTTGAAATATGTATCCATTGCAGAACACTGGAAAAAAAATGAATGAGCAATGCATGTGCTATTCTGGAGTAAGCCTGTGGCAAGGGAAGTCAGCAGAAGGTAGGGTATCCAGCTCTAGGAGCCTGTTCTGAAAAGACAGAGAAAGTGCTTGTATGTACCAGCCCACTCAGATGAACCCCCCACCCTCCTGTCCTTCTGGCATACAGGTACAGCTGATACCAGCGTAACTTCTGTTAAAATCAGAAGTCCTGGAAGCCCTGGGTTGACAAAAGGGCATTTTCTGCCTGAGGCATGTTTTGCCAAAGGAAGACATCTAAACAGGAAAATTGAGTCTCAGGGACACACAGACCAAAGCATGTAGCATGTGGCTACAGCAGAGCTAGAAGTCCTTCATCCATACCTTGGCCAGGCCCTTTATATCAGACTATGATAAAAAAGTGGAGCTATTTACTTCAGAGGTGGCACAAACCTGAATGGACTCCATTTTCCTTGTTCATTATATCTGTAGGGTATGTCTCATAATAAAGAAGAATGCAGGAGGTGCTGTTGGAAGAGTAGTTTTTCACATAAATCATCTCAGACTTTTCAATTACATTTGCAGTTTGCAGTTCTAGCAGTCAAGTTTGTGGTTTTTTACTCTTTTGACAGCTGTTCTGGATGGAGCTGGGAAAAAGTATATTAAGTCCATGTTTGTGTCCATTGATCTTCACGGACCTGGATAGGAGAGTGGCTCTCCATGCCCATCTTTTGTCCAAAGGCAGTTCATGTTTATTGATATGGATCCGTTAGATCTGTTTTAGTTTAATCTACAAGATTGCTGGTAGTTACATATAGGCATCTGATTCAGGTGTCTGAAGTAGAAGCTTAGCATTCCTATATGCTCAAAAGAGAAAGAGGATTCGTATACACATAAATATATAATGCACATTATTCCGTTCAAGATCTGCTTCTGGCAGACGTACTATATATTAGGGTTCTGACTAACTATGATTCTTATGACTCAGTGTCCTCTAAATTTACAGGATATAAACAGTACACAAAGTTAGGGATGAAGGGGCAAATTGTACCAAATTACTTCAGTATAAGTCTGGATTTCAAGAGTGCTAGTCTGAATTATGTAGACATAAGACAGGCGAATCAGATCTAGAGGATGCTGTCAGCACTTAAATAGGATTATACTTATTCACGTTTCAGATGTCTGAAAGAAAGCAAAACCGTAACCTTAGAACATTTACTGAGATCACTCTGTTAATAAACATCACATAACAGGTCAAAGGCTATATAAAACTTACATATGGCCCTTGGTGTTTAACATAGACATATTCTGCATCTTAGGCATAAGATATATTTACAATTTAAATCTGAACTGTCCACATTATCATAGTGGAAAAGGGAATTCTGATTAATTAGATACTTCTATTGTCACAAAATAAGTAAAGCATCACAGATCAACTGGACTGCGGAATAAAAAGATTTTGCTGTAGTGGAGAAATACTGACATTATGCATCAGGACTGACAAGGAGTCATTACAAGGGGAATGAGAAAGCCATTTTCAGTCAGAAGCACATGCAGAAAACCAACCGTATTCAACTGCAATACAGCTAAGGCTCCTATGAAGCAAGAGCAAACAGCAATGCCTGTTTTGCCTCATCGTGACTTCTGTGCATAAGATTTTAAACATTCTTTGGAGGACTGGAAAGCAATTAGCTCTCATGCACCACCTGAATTGAGGAAACAGCTGCTATATTCAAACAAAAACAGATAGTTCGGTTGGCTAGAGGAGAAATAGTCTGTTACAACTAATAAAGATTCAAGTTTAACATACCATCAGATACCATCTACAATTAACTACTAAGTGTGTTACTGTTAACAACTCTATTCAATTAACCATTGACATTTAACATTCTGAGTGGTGCGGTCGACACGCCTGAGGGACAGAATGCCATCCAGAGGGTCCTGGACAAGCTCGAGGAATGAGCCCATGTGAACCTCATGAGGTTTAACAAGGCCAAGTGCAGGGTCCTGCACCTGGGGCA
This sequence comes from Phaethon lepturus, assembly GCF_000687285.1. Classification (NCBI taxonomy): domain Eukaryota; kingdom Metazoa; phylum Chordata; class Aves; order Phaethontiformes; family Phaethontidae; genus Phaethon; species Phaethon lepturus. The sequence continues at coordinate 18,965 of NW_010523937.1, forward strand.
GGGCAACCCCCAGTACCAATACAGGCTGGGAGGTGAAGGGATTGAGAGCAGCCCTGCCCAGAAGGACTTGGGGGTACTGGTGGATGAAAAGCTGGACATGAGCCGACAACGTGCACTCACAGCCCAGAAGGCCAACCGTCTCCAGGGCTCCATCAAAAGCAGCGTGGCCAGCAGGTCGAGGGAGGTGATTCTGCCCCTCTGCTCCCCTCTGGTGAGACCCCACCTGGAGTCCTGCGTCCAGCTCTGGAGCCCTCAGCACAGGAAAGACATGGGCCAGTTGGAGCAGGTCCAGAGGCGGCCACCAAAATGCTCAGAGGGCTGGAACACCTCTCCTGTGAGGACAGGCTGAGAGAGTTGGGGTTGTTCAGCCTGGAGAAGAGAAGGCTCCAAGGAGACCTTATTGCAGCCTTCCAGTACTTAAAGAGGGCTCATAAGATAGATGGGGACAGAGTTTTTAGCAGGGTCTGTTGTGACAGGACAAGAGGTAGTGGTTTTAAACTGAAAGAGGGTATATTCAGACTAGATATAAAGAAGAAATTTTTCCTGATGAGGGTGGTGAAACACTGGCACAGGTTGCCCAGAGAGAGGTGGTAGATGCTCCATCCCTGGAAACACTCAAGGTCAGCAGGTTGGACGGGGCTCTGAGCAACCTGATCTAGTTGAAGATGTCCCTGCTCATTGCAGCGAGGTTGGACTAGATGACCTTTAAAGGTCCCTTTCAACCCAAAGATTCTATGATCATCTTCAGTAATGTATGAACCAGATCAGTTAAATTAGAATTGCCTGAATTCCTGAAAGGACTGTCTCGACTGAGTTCAATAGAGAAACGGCAAAGGATGGAGAAGTGCTGTTGTGGTGGCGCAGCTCAGCTGGAGCAAGGAAGTACCATGGAGAGTGTTCAAGGAAACCTCCGCGTTCGCAACCTCAGGACAGCTAAGGAAGTTTTCCGAACGTTGGTACTTCTCCAGACTGAATGGCAAACCTTCACAAAGTTTGCTGATCACAGCTAGCAGACTGTTAGTCTTTTGCAATAGCTGAAGTTTTAAGTCTTTAGCCAAGAGCAAGCTGTTACCAAACAAATGCCTTCTAGGCATAAGTCACACCTAATTTAGCAATCTGAGCAAAGCAAGAAGAACTGAATTACTATTTGGAACAGGATCTATCACATCAGTCCCAGCTCTGTGTTGTCACTCAGCCTCCAAACCAAAATGCTTTATTCTGATGGGCTGGGTACACTACACTGACACTCCAATAAGTTTATTTTAAAAATAAACAGCAGGTTTCCACTTTCAACACTGCAGGCTTTCCAGTCACTCACTGTACAGTCTTTTATACGCACTTCCCACAACATTCTTTTCTGTATAAATGGCATTTACACAAAGAAAAAAGGGGTTAGATGTGTATTCAGTCCAAATTGCTGCTTGGAGGTGATTTGTAATCTTGTTCTTGATACTGAAGGCAAATGTCTGAAACCTGGCTCATAGCTTTCTGGGTTTAAAAAAAAAAAATTGTTAGCATTATATGGAGCTCTGATGTTTGGTTTTTTCTTTGACAGAGGTGTAAGCATGTTTGCTATGCTAACTGGCACATTACCCTTCACGGTGGAACCTTTTAATATCAAGCAACTACATCAAAAGATGTTAATTGGAGAAATCAGCCCTATTCCTCCAGATATCTCCCCTGGTAAAGCACTCAAATTTTCATAAAGAATACTGATGTATAAAAGGTCTAACCCGTGTAATAAAGTGAATTTAGCAATAAGGCAATCTTCTGGAAAATAAGCAGTACCTTTTCCAGTTTCTTTGTCTGTGTTTAGAAATAACTTTTGTGTGCCTTAGGCAAGATTTCTTTATCTCAGGCTAGTAGCAAAATAACATTGTTGTCTCTTCAAAAGAACTACTCTTGGTTCTTATCTATATGGGGAACAAAATGTGCATTGCTTTTACATAAGCAGCGCAGCTGTGCAGTAAATGAGAACACCGTCATGTTTAGCATGTCCCATGCTGTGTGTCATAGCCAGGCGTTCTTTCCTGTTTTTCCCAAAAATCCATTATCAAAACCTTAGATAATTTTTCCTGAAAGGCTTATCTTTTGGCTACAGACAGAACCCACAATATTGAGATAATTAAAGAAATGGGAGGGTTATTTTTGTGAAGAGTCTGTTCATACTTTTCATGAGAAAATACAACATTTTTCACTGAATTTTACTAACAACCTTTAATGAGGTACAGTCTATGGAGTCTTTTAGGATAACTGGGAAAGATAGTTCTCAAAAGCTCCAGCCTGAATTACAGCCCACGGCTTCAAAACCCAGAAGTCATGTTGGTGTATATACACTCTGGGTTAGCAGCCCAAAATTTACTTCCTCAAAGCTCAAAATTCTGCTGCTTTACAATGATTCTTATACAGCTCTGGCTTTAGTCCCTATTTTCTCTCCACCTAGACTGGCACAATCGCTGTCGAACATCACAGGCTTGGGCCCCTTCTCACTGCTGTCATCATGCAGCTTCACTAACCAGGTCAGAAAGCAGAGCAGAATGAGATGTGTTTTGCCCAACTATCTACCAGCATGAGTTCGTATCTCCCCATCGTTTTGAGTAGCTTTGCTCTGACATTAGGCAAGAATGAGCCTAGGAACCAAGATTAACTTCAGCCGCTGCCTGCAGCCAAGCGCTGGGAAGCAGCAGACTGTTCCAGACTAAGCTAGCTGGATCTAGTCCGGAGTTACAGTATTAAGATGATGTGATGATTCAATTTCTTTTTTTCTCCCCCAGTAAATGGTATGAGGATATCTACCATAGCTGTCCCTAATGTTTGTACATTAGTCTTTCATTTATCTTTCTTTGGAGATTGGTTACCAGATAGCAGCTCCATTTTTCTACAAGCCTTCCATAGCTGCAATTATTATATTTCTATTTTTTCTTATTTATGCTATTGTTATAGCTTCTACTAATAAATGCATTATCTCTGCTTTTCTACAAAGCCCACACAGTCAGTGGAAGATTGCGGATAACTCCATTGTTCCCTTGCCCATTGGGAATTTGGTGAGAGAGCAGTAGTAAACAAGCTTTGCATACTTTAGATCTAAGTTCTTCTGAAGGAGATTACAAGTGAAAGGAGCAGTATGTTCCCAGTTTAATGCTCACTTGCCATTTTGCTCATTTCAAAACATCCCCAAGGAGTATGGAAGAATTCAGTAGAGTTTTCCCAAGAAGAAAAAAAAAAGAGGGACCTTATGCAGCCTTGGAGCTGAGTGGCAGACATATGGGAATGTTTGAGTTTTCTCTGTCCCAACTCCAGGAAGCCAAAGCACAACATGTCATATGAGCACATGGGCACATCTCCCTCCCTCGATACAGAGGGTTTTATCAATGAGATTATCTTCTTTGTGTGAGAAACGTAACTCTTGGGCAGTCAGCTGGCACAGGAGAAGACCCCCTTCTCAGACCCTTGATCAAATGCTGAGTGAGTTGGTATTGATGCCATAGGCTGCATTCACTGGGGTAAATCAAGCAAATCAGGAAGCAAGGTCCAATGCTGTATCTATAGCAGCATTCATAGGTCCATAGCATGCCTCCTGGCACGGTTTGGCCCGTGCTGCCCACCCTGTTCAGGTATCCTTGGGAGAACAGGGTCACCACATGGGACCACAGCAGTCTCGGAGAGCTGGAGCTGTTTTATTCGGTAGTTCAGAGGTAGCCTGACAGGCTGGATTTTAGCTGAGGTTCTTACAATGTGGAGAAGAGGGGAAGTGCCACATTTCTGAAAAAGGAAAATTTTGCACTGCCCAAATAATGATATTACTAGTAAACAAGCCGTCTCATCTGAATACTGCACAGGAGCTGTACACTTCCTGCAGTCCTTACTTGAGCCTGACCCTGCTAAGAGGCCTGGAGTCAAAGAAGCAATAAAAGACAAATGGTTGAACGAAGGCTTCACCAGGAAAATACTGAACGCTGCTGCCTATGAAAACAGGTAACAAATTTCACGTCATCTCTCTTCTAGCTTGGGTTTCACGATTCAGGGTTTGCGGGGGGGAAGTGCTGGGGTTTTTAGGAACTTTTTTGTTTTGTTTGTTTTGGAAGATTTTTGTTACATGCTCAGGTCTGTTCCAAAATGAGAGAATTTTATTTCAGAAAACACCACATCAACTTTTCTAAGCATGGATAAATTTTATGTAAGAGAAAACTTCCTTATAGAACTGCTTATATCCATTGGATCAATAATTTTGTTCTCAATGTGCCTCTCTGGTGCCGCTAATTTCTAGAGAGTGGGCTTCTAACCCTTTCCTGCAAAACTAGGTCTGACATGCCCACCTGAGGGAACATTTCTATATTACACAGAAGTTCTTGTTATTCTAGTAACTTTTATTCTCATCCATCTTTGTAACTGGCCTTTAACTAGTCTCCATTTTTTCTTAGCAAGCCACTTTACGGTTTAAGATTATTAAAAAATTTTGAAATAGGTACGTGCAATATGACACTTCACACAAACGTTGCCATCTCTCAAGGCGTTATTCATCTTTCATATTGGGAGGCTGCAAAGTATACTTTGCATGTCTTTACCTAATTTCAGTGATGGACCTTTTACATCTTTCTCACAGCTGAAAGTAGCTAGATAGTAGGTAGCCATGGGTCAAATATTTTATGCTCAAATCATTCTGTAAAAGTAAATAGTTTACACCAATTGAAAAAGAGAGTAATTTGGCCTGTGTTGTCTGCACCGTCTGCACCGGTGCCTACAGGATGCACGGCAGGTTTTCCTACCACAATCCACCGCCTGTCACAGCCAGGGCTATTAGAAATCTATGTGCAATTTGTTCATTTCTCTGAGAATTGCCCACCCTACCTACCTTTGCCCTCCTTCCCTGCCCGCAGGTGTTTCTGTGCCCATTCATACTGAAGCTTTAAGAGTTTGAAAAAATGTTTTAGGAGTCTCAAAAGCCAAGGCTGTTGCATTTCAAAAATGTCTTTACTAGACTTTAGTACTCACAGGAGCCTGTGAGTAAAATAATTATCATTATAACTTAACCAGTTTTATTTCACAATCTGATTTTCATAAAAATAAAAATCCCCTTGTATTTTCTGTAGTTCTTCTTTTGTCCTTTGAGATTTTCCTGCCTTTGGGGCTCTTCCTGTCTTCTTTCGCACATGCACACACTATCTCTCTGTTAATCCATTTGAGACTACTGTACTGAGAACTAAAATATACACACTAGATTAAAATGAGAAAATGCTGGTTTCCATCTTTTAATTTTTCAAGCTTAAGCCTGGTGGGTGTCCTTTCAGAGTAATCAATTATATCAACAATAAGATATTTAATAATGCAGCAACAGAGCCTCAGCCCAGCAGTCAAGATAGCAGAGCCAGACAGAGGATTTTTGCACAACTGTGTATCATAATTTGCCTGAAAAATTGGCTTAGCCTAGTCCAGCTACATCACAAAGGTGTGTTGGCCACTTACTGTAAATTCTGACATTGTACCTGAATGCATCATTTGTATTTAAATACTTTTTCCTAATATTTCAGACTTTGCTCCAGTGAATTGAATCCTGTTGTTTTGAACTACATGACAGAAATGATGGACTTCAGTCTTTCAGAAGTTATCAACATTTTAATAAATAACAGACCCTCTCGTGCAATGGCTTCTTATTGCTTATTGCTGAAGAAACTGCTCAGGTATCAGAAAGACCGCAAAAGAGCCCAGGTAAGATATCATGATCATGACAAGCATGAAGTACTCCTTGGATTCTTATGAGTAACATCGCGACAGCCACACAGCACATGTGAAAAAGGTGGTTGTCCATGGAAGGGAACTCATGAAAAACAGTAGTGAAATTGCAGATCTGGGTGCAGTCTCAGGACACCTATGTTCTGGCATTCTCAGAGGTGATTTTCAGGAGATGTTTTTTCCCAGAGATAAATATGCCTTTTTTTACTGACTAATGCGTTATAACAAAGGGCTGCCGGTTGTAATGGGATTGAGAATTATTTTGCTTTACATAAAAGATTACTTTTCCATTGGGAACAGGAGCATTAGCATCTCTGTGACCTCACCATCCCTTCCCTTTCCGACTGGTCCATGAGGGCCTGATCCAAAGTCTGGGGAGGTGAGTGGGAAGCTGTGAAAGTTGTAAAATCTTTTCCCAGCATCTTTTTTTGTATTTTTACCACTGTATCTTATGCTCACACTCCAGCTCCGACTCACTTGGGGACATGAAGTTAAATCAGAAGGAACAAAAATTTTAAAAATAAATTCAGAAAATCACTGGTAAGGCCACAAGTAGTTAAAAACGCTGTAAGCTTTTCTTTTACAACCGTCTCCACTAAGGGGTTCACAGCTCAGTCATAAAAATTTTGCTTCAGGCAGAAACTAGGCAGACAGGAAGCCAAATTCCAGCTTCTAACACACAAGTGCAATGGGAAAAGTCTCAGCTACAAAACAACACACATCAGCGATTAGTCTCCCATTCAAAGTCTTTGCCCTGGAGAAGCTGTATTTTGAGAAGGTCCAGTTGACTCCTCTAGAAATTATTCAGATGGGCTTGAGTAGATCCAGATCTCCATCCCAGCACACAGCCCCAAGGTTGCAACAGCCTGTGCAGTGTTTACAGGCAGAGCCATAACTCAAAAATATGAGTTGGGGAGCATGTGTGTGCATGCTTAGGGGGAGGAGGCTTTCCTTCACATATGTGATTTTTTTCATATTATAATTTTGCATTGGATCTGCTAAACCGTAAGTCACTCAAAAAGAGTCGTATTGTGAAGGCTATTGACCAGCTTTCTTGAATCTCTGGACATCAAGCTGATTTACAGCCCCTAGAGATCTAGACTTCCAGGCAAGTGGTAGCGTTTCACGTCCCCTGTGACCTCTTTCAGCATCCTACCTGGGTGGAAGAGGGAAGCGATTGTGTGCACAAAGTAAGTTACAAGCTGACTAAGGGGCTGCGCTGCTTCCTGCCACTCCTGGCATCAAAAATGCCCTCTTAAGGTGGAGAGTCAAGCTCAGTTCAAGCACAGACCCAAAAAATGTCTCAGAGTGTTAAGGTAATAACACTATAAATCATTGTTTTGAAGTCAGTCCTAGTGTATATATATATTTCCCAGGCATGCTGGAGGGTTTTGGTACAGCAAGGACAAAAAGAGGGGAAGTGTAACAAAGGAATGACTGACATTTTCTTTCTCTGTGTTGACATTTTTGCAGTCAAAGGTTTAAAACCAAACTGGTACTGACACAAAATAGCCACCTATCAGCTCAAAACAGTGGCGACTTTCACAGAATCACAGACTGACTGAGGTTGGCAGGGACTTCTGGAGGTCATCTGATCCAACCCTCTTGCTCAATCAGGGCCACCTAGAGATGGCTGCCCGGGACCATGCCCAAATGGCTTTTGAATACCTTCAAGGATGGAGAGCCCACAGCTTCCCTGGGCAACCTGTGCCAGCGCTTGGTCATCCTCACAGTGAAAAAGTGCTTCCTGATGTTCAGAGGGAACCTCCCCTGTTTCAGTTTGTGCCCAGCACCTCTAGCCCTGTCGCTGGACACCACTGGAGAGAGCCTGGCTCTGTCCTTTTTGCACCCTCTCTTCAGGTATTTGTATATATTGATGAGATCCCCCTGAGCCTTCTCTTCTCCAGGCTGAACAGTTCCACCTCTCTCAGCTTTTCCGCATAGGAGAGATGCTCCAGTCCCTTCATCATCTTCATGTCCCTTCACTGGACTCTCTCCAGTATGTCCATGTCTTTCTTGGACTGAGGGGCTCAGACCTGGACACAGCACTCCAGGTGTGGCCTCACCAGTGCTGAGTAGAGAGGCATCACCCCACTCGACCTGCTGGCAACACTCCTCCTAATGCAGCCCAGGACACCACCATTCCCCTTCTTTGCAGCAAAGGGCACGCAGCTGGCTCATGATCATCTTGGTGTCCACCAGGACCCCCAAGTCCTTTTCTGCCAAGCATGAGCTGGTTCCTCCCCAGGTGCAGGACTTTGCACTTCCCCTTGCTGAACCTAGCAGGGACATGTCTAGCATGTGAACTGGGTACACACTCTGGGGTCTGCTCAGTTGTGTCATATCACAACTCCCCATTTCTACACCTTCCCTACACCCTTTCCCATGTAGCTCCCAGGTGTGCGGCTCTTCCTTCTGCAACACAAAACAATGCTGATCTGCAAATCTTCACGTGTTCAGTGTGGGGACTTCTTAAATTTGCATTTAGGCAGACAGAATCTCTCTTTGACAGCTTTGCAGGGAAATTTCTCGCTTTTAGGCGGACAGCTTTGCTGAGCACCTGAAATACAGGCACAAGCTAGATGCCTAAATTTGGCAGATTGGATTCTATCATAAATAATACCTTTTAAAATCTGTTACTAAGACATAGAAGTTTGGAAGTTAGAAAAGACCAATTCATCCCATCTTTCCCTGTCGTTAAAAGTTTATTTCCTCTTGTTTGTTAGCACAGGGTTTGTAAATACTACCTTTAAACCTACAAACTCAAAGCCTGCTACTAGTACCATTTAGAGATTATTCTGTTACCAAAGACTATAAACTACCAAAGTTTATAAAACTCATAATTTTTTTTCCCATAGTCACTCTACACCATTTGTTTCTTAATTTTGTCCATCCACTGCCTCTTACATTCTTCTGCATTACGAAAATTAATACTTCTCCCTCGCTAGTAGTTAGGCTCTGCAAATTTTTTTAGTTAATAATGATCACCTCTCGGTTGGTTCTTATTCAAGCCTTACAAACAATTAACCTGTGCAATCACTCCTCCCCAGGAGCTCTTTTAAATCGTGACTATCAGTGCTACCCCCTTACGTTGGTTTCCCCAATGTTCAAGCATATTCCTATTGCCCAGAAAGGCCAGGGTTTGGGCAAAAAAGAGAGGCGAGCGAGGGGAAAGCTGGCCAAGAAATCAAGTTGGGCATTCTTACTCAGTTATTTTTCCAGTATCCTCTGGCCTGTTCTTCAGCAAAAGCTACTTTATGCATATGCTTACACAATGGCAAAACTTAGCCCTAAGCATATGCAAAGTATATAGGGAAAAGAAAAGAATGCATCTCTTGGAGCCCAAGGCGGAGCCCCACACGGGTGGCATGACGTTTTTGGGCAGAGGCAGAGCCAAGAGCAGCCCCCAGCTCCCCTGGAGCTTAGCCCACACTGCGCTGGCGTGGCTCTCGGAGGAGGCAGCTGGCAGGGCATTATCTTGGGGGGAGGATTCTCTGCTTTGGTCTAAAAGAGGCCGGATTCAACCACCTCTTTGGCAGGCTGCACTGCGCTTCTCTGACCACCCGGCCACAGAAAACTGAAGCGGAGGAAGGAGCGTAAAGATTGTTAACTGAGTGCGAAGGGGAAATTTCCCACTTTTTCTTCATCTTCGTGTTGAGATCCTGATAATGTTACTGAGGTTTAATTATAACAGCATGGGTATTTGATATTTGTATCACAAATTATGCCAAGGATATTTCAAAATGCATGGATAGATGTTCTCTCTATTCTGTACAATGCCAACTATTTGCTATTTATTACTAGCAGTGTGTGATCCATCTTTAAATCACATAATTTCCTTTCAGCTTTCCAGATCTTGCAAATGTGTGCATCTGCTTTAACTTTAAGTATGTGAATAGTTTCACTGAGCTCAACAAGGCAACTTGTGTGCATAAAATTAAAGCACAAAAATTAGCGTTGGCATCTAAATGAGTACAAATTTAAGCCTAAGCAAGCAAAACAAATAACTAACAATTAACAGTCACAGGTAAAATGAAATACCCTGAAAACAAATTGCCACTCATTTACATGACTTCTGTCGAGGACCATAAAGGCTATTGCATATTCTTGTCTGTCTATGAAAAGAGATATTTAGAGACAGCTAATATTTATAAAGGAGTAAATTTATGGTAGAAAAATACTACAGTATTTTTGAGCAAATTAAAAACCTCCCCTCAGTGAATTGTAGAGAAAGTTGGCATCTGGTTCTTCTGAAAATTCTGTCCAAAAAGAACCAAACATATCAAATATCAACACAAACGAAAAAGTATTTGCATTCATGACAATGCTCATGAATAACACGCAATAAAAAATTCCACCAACACAATCAACTCAAAACACTGTTTGGAATTCAAACACATATTCACAAACCACTGCACCCAACACATTCCAGGCAGCAGACTATGCTATGATTTTTCACACAATACCAAAGAAACATACAATTTCCTGGGGAAGAGTTTTGAGCAGAACTTCTAATCTGCAACTGCAAAAAAGTCTGTGGAAATTATTTTTCATGTTTCAAACTGTCTTTGAAAAACCAGTGCAAGTCATTGTATTTGCAACTCCTCCTTGTATACATGAGTTAACATTTGTACATGCAAATAGTATTTTTGGTGGATGCAAACAGATGTGATTCTCATTTTTCTGGGTGCAATTACAGAGAAGTCTGCTGAAAGCCTGACCCTGAAAAAAGCATAAGATCCTTTCCATGTTCAAATTTGAGCCATAAGTCATTGGGTAAACTTAAAACACAGCCTGTCCTTTTATGCATCGTAATTTCTTCAAGCAATGTATTTACATTTTATGTGTTCTGTTGTAGAAGAGGGAGCCTTAATGATTACAATTTGCCATCCAGAACTTTATAGCTAGTCCTTGCAGAAAATAGCATTTCTGCCAAAAAGCTTCCTGCCCAGGTGCTTAACCAATTAGCTCTTAAGAGGTCTGGCAGTAAAACCAGTCATGGCAAGTTTTCTGATATACTGTATATAAGGTGACAGCTTGCAAAATGTAAGATGAAAATTTGTTTTCTTAACTAGCAGTGTGTAAAATCCTGGGAGACTATTTGATTGCATGGCCTAAAATGCTTATGACATCTCAAATTCCCAATTGATCTAGTGTGGTTTTAGCAATATGTTGTCAACTTAAACGTACTGTGTTTCTTTTTATAAATACTTTAAATATAATTTCCTTAATTGTGATTGGGTGCTGCAAATATGTAGGAAGGATAGAGTAACCCCACAAGTTTGAGGTTTGGGGCCCTTCAAATTTTTCCAAACATTTTTGCTAACTCACAAAATATATGCAAGCTTTCAAAAGTGCCTTTTCTCCGCAAATTACACCCACTTTTTATAACTGCATGTTATATTAAAAACATATTTTTCACAAGGGGAGTACTTTGCAATGCAAAGAATAGAAGAAAACCATGGAAGATAAATATACCATAGTAAAACAAATTATTTCTCTGATTCTGGATGCAAGAAGTTTGTATCATGTGGGGATGGCAGTGAAAAGATCAAAACTTACTAGAGATAATCCTTGAAGTGGTAGCTGTGTAACAGCAAAGTGAGCGTGTCAAAGATGATACAGAGAATGTGCAGAAAAGCTTGGTATTGAGCTGGAATATCCAGGCGGACAGTCAATGTGTTTCAGAACTTTCATTTTCAGGAGCGCCAGGCCTGAGAGAAGAGGACCTTTGGCACAGCAGCACGTGGAGCAGATAGCTCCTCGCGGCACTTAGCGCTGCGGAAGGGGATTTATTTCACTGCGCGGACCTTGCATTTTCACAAGGTTTTGATAGCTGAAACTCAGTGTGCATGAGGCTACCACAGTGAGGACCCTGAAGACTGGGATCGTGGGATAGACGAGTGTGCTACATATGAGAACACACCCTCACATACATGTAGGATGTATGCAGGGGTAAGGGTGACGGCACTGCGGCAGGAGGGAGTCCCGCAGCCCACGCTCTTGTTAGGACGCACAGTCCTGTTACCACAGCTCCATAGAAGTCTTCCTGGTGCAATCCCACTGCAAAACCTTCCCAGGACTGCTCTAGCCCTGTGCTGACTGCCCGCCCTCACAGCAGACAGCAACAGTCCCACAACAATCTTCCTCCTGGGTTTGGGGGTGGCTCACAGCATTCTGTAACGTTTTGGCGTTGCAGCACGAGCTGTGTGGTACCCTGGTCTCCCTTAGACATCTGTTAGCAGACTCCGTGAGCCACAAGCCTCAAAGGAAATGCTACAGGCTCTCCAAAAATGGCATTCTAGTCTCCAGTGGGTTTTCATGAAAACTTGCTCCCTGTGGCCTGTGTGGTAGAAGGCAGAGTCTGTCAGTCCATGCGCAGCTGGGTGTCAGGAAGAACCTCTGGCATGGGGTCTGCTCTGACGAAAAGCTGATGTGTGTAACTGTGCTGGTTTTGGCTGGGGAAGAGTTAATTTTCTTCAAGGTAGCTAGTATGGGATGATGGTTTGGATTTGTACTGGAAACAGTGTTGATAATACAGGGTTGTTTTTGTTATTGCTGAGCAGTGCTTACACAGGGTCAAGGCCTTTTTTTGCTTCTCACCCCACCCCACCAGCGAGGAGGCTGGGGGTGCACAAGAATTTGGGAGGAGACACAGCCAGTACAGCTGACCCCAACTGACCAAAGGGATATTCCATACAATATGCTCAGCAATAACACTAGGGGGGAGGTTGGGGGCTGCTGCTTGGGGACTGGCTGGGCACCAGTCAGTTGGTGGTGAGCAATTGTTTTCATTTGCATCACTTGTCTTTCTTGGATTTTATTTCCTTCTCTTTGATATTTCCTTTTTCATTACAATTTTTTTTTAATTTTATTTCAATTATTAATCTGCTTCTATCTCAGCTGAGTTTGCTCACTTTTACCCTTCTGATTCTCTTCCCCCATCCCATGGAAGAGTGAGCGAGCAGCTGTGTGGTAATTAGTTGCTGGCTGGCGTTAAACCACAACAGTAACTAAGGCTTGTGTGAAAACAAGGTTTCCCATTGCACGTGTTATGCTGTGTTTTCCTTTAAAGTTCAAGGTGCTTTATTGTTCCATACTAATCAAATGGTGTCTGATCATTTTGCAGAGGGAAAGTGAAGTACAAAAACACAGTATTAATCCTGATAAACATTTGAATAAGGAGTCAGAAATTCAGATTTCCCAGAAGGCTGAAATGGACACTCTGGAAAACCTCAGGAATTATGGCAGTAGGGCATTTCCCTCTGTCCTAACCCTGGCAATGCCAGATGCTATTCAAGAAGATGAGATTGCAGTTACATTGGAAAACCAAGAAAACTTGCCGGAAGGTACTGGTTCTGAAACATAGTCTTAGCATCTTAGTCTGAAAGGGTACTAGGATATCTGTCTGAGAAAAAAAAAGGAACACGATTCCTGAAAAGGCTATAAAAATATCCTTCCTCTTTGTTTTGAAATTACAAGTATTTTGAGCAATTGTTTCCCAGCCCCAAGTTTGGTGATTGATCTAATGAAAAAATTAGCAGGTGAACACCTGATCCAGTTTATACTCTGCAAGTACTGATTTCAGATAACAGCTCCGTGTCATTGTGCAGGTTAGCTCCTCTATGAGTCTCCCTGGGATGGTACTAGTACTGTTAAGTGACTTCCAAGAATACATGTTTATGAGTAAAAAAAAAGGAAATTATTTACGTTCCCAGGATGAATGTCAGCATGGTGCAGGTGTCAATACTTTGCTTATACTCAAGAAGGGGTTGCACTCACATCTATGGCATCATTTTCCATAGATTCAAAAATATAGAAGATGCACAGTACTGGATAATCAAACTCCAGGTCTGAATTTAGACTTATTTCTGCTTTAGTTATTGCACGCCCACAGCTATTTACCTATGTGGCATGGTTAAATTAATGTGATAAATACCCCCAGAAGCATAAATGAATAATAGTCACTAAAATTAAGCCAGGCAACTTTATGCTGAGATGCTCGTTTATTTATGCTGAGATGCTCATTTAAGACTGTTCACCCAACCAAAAATTGCTGTTTGCCTACCTCCAGATCACCATTTGCTTTAAATCCTTGGTGCAAAATGGCATTCTATGTCAAGATCTACTTTTATTTATGCCATTGCAAGTACTTCCTTTTTTATTATGGGATGAGCTGTTTTGATATTAACATGTTATTTTTCTTGAAAATACCATTCCAGCAGAAGCTGATCTGATTTATGCTATATTCTCTTTAGTTTCCAAGTTTGCAGGCAGAGAGTTGGTCCACCTTGGACCTCCTAAGTCATCAAGCAAAAGTATGCCACATGAGCCCATGTATCAGCCACTTTTGGACTTTCAGAAGAATCTGGATGATTTTGAAGACTTGACTGAAGCTGGAAAACCATGTCTTCATGAGAAATTGCCATCCACACCAGCAAATAACCAACCTCCTTCTTCAAACATCCAAGCAATGACATCTACAAGCAAAGTGCCTCCCCGATCCCTGATGGAAAACATGATTATTACCAGGATTCCTTTGCCTCATCAGGACATGAGATTTAAAGACCTTCTGAAGGCAGTAGATGACAATATTTACATCCCAACACCGTGGCACCTTGATAAAGAGGGCACTGACCTCCTCATGATTGAGTCTTCGCAGCTGTCGCCTTTCCCCAGGCTGCAACAAGCTGCCCTGAGAGAAACCCTAAGTAAAAAGATTTCCTGCCTGGAGGCATCACAGCAACATACAAATATCTGCCCTTTGCTTTTAGTCAACAGTTCAAAACCACCAGCCTTCCCTATGCCCCAACAGCCAACATTTACCATAAGAAGTATGAGGCAGTCTAAAGAAAACCCAACTCATTTTTTCAACAAGAAAACTAAGAAAAACTTTATCCAACTCAGACACACACCTAAAACTACAGATCTAAATCTTCCAGTTTTATCTCCACCATACCAAACTAGGTTGGGGGAAAAAAGGGAGATTTTAAGGTTAAATTTTGCATAAATCAAACACCCACAGAGCATCAGAAGAAAATAGGAAAAAGGGGCAGGAAAGAAACAAAGATGGACAGAAACAGAGAGCAAGAAAAGGAAGGCAGGAGAGACTGATCCAATCTTAAATGAGACATCTCTAAACACAAAGTAGGATGATATGACTTATGCTGTGTATCCTCTGATATCCATCAAACCTCGGGCTACAAATTTTGTGAAGCGCACCAAAGACGCAGAAAAACAGATGCCAATGTAGCAGTACAACATCAAGCATATTTAGGCAAAAAAGGTGGACACTGGACAGAAGATATTATTTTAAATATTTTGTATCAATACCTGTATTGTCCCAAACTTGTGTCACTTATGCATTTCATTCGGGAAATAAACCTGGTCAGGCAATTTTAATTAAGCTGTGAACATAATGCAGAAGGTAAACAAACAGTAACAATGATGGAATAATCACTTTTTGAGGGATTGTTATAATAAACAAAATAGTCATGGCACTGATGTTTTCTTTATTTATTTGTTAGTTTTAACTGTGTGTATTCTAATTAATGGAGACCATGCAACCTAACTCCCCTGAAAGGAGCAAATCAACATATTTTTCTTGTAAATTTAACAGCTTAATTAGGACTGCCTATTTGTAACTGTGTGCCTTTGCAATGTTTGTCTCTTACTATTGAAAACATGCATTTGCTTTCAGTTTCAATGATTTATGCTTCTTAGCTAGATTTTCATAGTACTAAGCTTTGAGCCTGATTCTGTCTTCAGACCAGTTTTATATCAGTTAAAATCCCTTAACTTCAACAGATTTGAACTTAATTGACTCTAACAGAGGTGAGAGTCTTCATATTTGCTGCTCCATAAACTCACACATAGTAGTAAAAGAGGCGCAAAGGGTTTCTAAGTAATAGTAGATAGATATACAAAGAACAGCAGGAAGAAAAAGCCGCAGCAGAAGGCATCATGCTAAAACCAAGCCTTATACCTGACAAGCACCATGGTAAGCATTTGGTTACACTGAGCAGGACCAAACCTGAAGTCCCATTTTACCCTGCCTCGCCTTACCCCACCACGCTGGGACCACATCCATGGGGTGAGTTCTTCACGGTCTACGCAGCTCCTGCACAAGCATGCCATGCCGCCTCGGTGGCGGCAGCTTTTGCACACCCGCAGGGGTGCCGCACCATCTCCTCGGCTGGGCTGAAACAGCTATTGAGTAGTCCTGCTCCCAGCCAGCCCCAAAACAACCTCTAAATGATAAGAGATGTTTTTAACTCAGAACATCTTTGCTGACCAGGTGTGGTGGGTTGACCTTGGCTAGATGCCAGGTGCCCACCAAAGCCGCTCTATCACTCCTCAGTTGGACAGGGGTGAGAAAATATAACAAGAAGCTTGTGGGTTGAGATAAGGACAGGGAGAGATCAGTCACCAATTACTGTCATGGGCAAAACAGACTCGACTTGGGGAACTTAATTTAATTTATTATGAATCAAATCAGTGTAGAGATAATGAGAACTCAAACCAAATCTTAAAACACCTTCCCCCCACCCTTCCCTTCTTCCTGGGCTCAATTTCACTCCTGATTTGTCTACCTCCTCCCCCTTGACCAGCGCAGGGGGATGGGGAATGGGGGTTGTGCTCAGTCCATCACACGCTGTCTCTGCCACTCCTTCCTCCTCAGGGCAGGACTCCTCACACTCTGCCCCTGCTTCAGCGTGGGGTCCCTCCCACGGGAGACTGTCCTCCACAAACTTCTCCAACGTGAGAGGAACATGAGGTGCCACTTGGGATTGCAGCTGAGCTAGGTGGAAAGTCTAGTGCCTCTGCCTATTGCTTTTCTTCAAAACTTAAAGTCTCCTCAGAGCATAACAGCACATAGAGTCACTCCAAAATCTAGTTGGTCAGAATCATAGAATCATAGAATAATTTGAGCTGGAAGGGACATTTAAAGGTCATCTGGTCCAACCCCACCCCCACCTGCCCCCGCAATGAATAGGGACATCTTCAACTAGATCAGGTTGCTCAGAGCCCTGTCCAACCTGCCGACCTTGAGTGTTTCCAGGGATGGGGCATCTACCACCTCTCTAGGCAACCTGTGCCAGCGTTTCACCACCCTCATTCTGAAAAATGTCTTCCTTATATCTAGTCAAAATCTACCCTGTTTTAGTTTAAAACCATTACCCCTTGTCCTATCACTACAGCACCTGCTAAAAACTCTGTCCCCATCTATCTTATGAGTCCCCTTTCCAGCCCCCTGGAAGGCTCCAATAAGGTCCCCTTGGAGCCTTCTCTTCTCCAGGCTGAACAATCCCAACTCTCTCAGCCTGTCCTCACAGAAGAGGTGTTCCATCCCTCTGAGCATTTTGGTGGCCCTCCTCTGGACCCACTCCAACAGGTCCATGTCTTTCCTGTGCTGAGGGCTCCAGAGCTGGATGCAGGGCTCCAGGTTGGGTCTCACCTGAGCAGAGTAGAGGGGCAGAATCAACTCCCTCCCTGCTGGCCACACTGCTTCTGATGCAGCCCCAGATATGGTTGGCCCGGCTCATAGAATCCTAGAATCATAGAATCTTTGGTCTGGAAGGTACCTTTAGAGGTCTTCTTGTCCAACCCCACTGCAGTGAACAGTGACATCTTCAGGCAGGTCAGGTTGCTCAGAGCCCCATGTCCAGCTTTTCATCCACCAGTACCCTCATGTCCTTCTCAGCAGGGCTGCTCTCAATCCCTTCACCCCCCAGACAGTACTGGTACCTGGGGTTGCCCTGACCCAGGTGCAGCACCCTGCACTTGACCTTGTTGAACCTCATGAGGTTCACGTGGGCCCATGCCTTGGGCTTGTCCAGGTCCCTCTGGATGGCATCCCATCCCTCCAGCATGTCAACTGCAACACTCAGCTTGGTGTCATCTGCAAACTTGCTGAGGATGCACTCAATCCCACTGTCTATGTCACTGATGACATTGATTGACCGCTACCCTCTGGATGCAACCATCCAACCAGTTCTTCATTCACTGAACAGTCCACTCATCAAATCCATATCTCTCTAATTTAGGAGAATTTTATCTTACAGAAGTCCAGATAGACAACATTGGTAGCTCTTCCCTTGACCATTGATGTTGTCATTCCATTATAGAAGGCCACTAGGTTAACCAGGCAGGCATTGATTGACCGCTACCCTCTGGATGCAACCATCCAACCAGTTCTTCATTCACTGAACAGTCCACTCATCAAATCCATATCTCTCTAATTTAGGAGAATTTTATCTTACAGAAGTCCAGATAGACAACATTGGTAGCTCTTCCCTTGACCATTGATGTTGTCATTCCATTATAGAAGGCCACTAGGTTAACCAGGCAGGATTTGCCCTTGGTGAAGCCATGCTGGCTGTCTTGAATCACCGCCCTGCCCTCCATGTGCCTTAGCATAGCTTCTAGGAGGATCTGCTCCATGGTCTTCCCAGGCACAGAGGTGAGGATGAGCCTTTTTAAAAGTGGGTGCAATGTTTCCCTTTTTCTAGTCTCCAGGGACTTCACCTGATGTGGTCAGGAAGCAGAGACACGTGGCACCTATACCACTCCGCTCAGAAGGGAAGGAAGGATCACTGATCTCTGGACAGGGGCAGGTGTCAAGGAAGCTCAAACTCAGCAGTTTCCCTTATGCACACCCAAGCTAATGAGCAGTGCAGGGAACATTTGCTGTTCTTACAATTCTGGCACCAAGCAATTCAGAAGATAGAGGGAACTGAGTGCTTTCCAGATAATATTTTTCTTGTAAAATCTGATTTTCTTAGATTTTAGAAAATGGTTATGTCTTGAGAATATTTTTAGCTTTGATTCACCTTTACAAAACACTTTTTGTTTTGAACATATAGTTTGAAACAAATGGTTTAAGCTGTAAATTGACATTTCAATTTACTGTTTCCTTTCACAATACTGAAATGTTTCATTCTGACTATAAATGTCTAAAAGCTTTTTCCTCCACAGAATTTTTTTCCAAGAAAAATTTATTTCCTTGACACTTCTTAATATTTTGTCTTTATACTCTAATTGCAGATGACAATAACATCAAAATGTTTTAACTTTATTCATTGAGTCGAAACTCCATTTTCCAAACAGCTCTACCACCATTTTGAGCTCCTCCACGAGCTGCTGGAGAGAGGAGAGCAAGAGGAGCTTATGCTTCTCCTTTACCAGCTCAGTGCAGGTGTGTCTATGTAGGTGCCAAGCAGATGACAGCCACAGGAGGATACCTGTTCCCCACTGAAACAAAGTCCAGAAAGATCAGTGTTAAGTGACTGTGCCCCATGACCCAAGTGCCAAAGAGGCAGCTCTTTCTGGAGGAGTTCCGAATTGTGATGCCTTCATCCTCCCATGGCCTCAGCTGCCTCCAGCTCAGCCTCTGCTCCGGCTGCAGCAGAGAATGGAGGTTTCCAAGGGGTGAGACACTTATCGGCAGTCGGAGAAAACATCAATTCTTTCCAGGGTCCCCACCACCTGCCTATTCTTTCCATCTTCAAGGCAATATGGTTTCTTATTTCTAGGAGCGGTTTACTAAAAAGCAAGGGAACATCCCTCCTTCTGCCCTGTCTGGCCTTTTAAAGATCACAGTGGTGAAATAAATGCTTCTTCAACATGCCACAGCTAAGTATTGCCTTATAGTCGTGTAGAGAAAAAAGAGGTTTTCTACCTTCGCTTCCCATACACATACACACTTGAGAGCTAGCTTCAGCCTGGCCTTCTCCTGAGCTGCTCCAACACCTCTGAAACATATATCTGCAGCTAGCACAGAGCGGCCATGTCTGAGCAGGAACACTCATCTACCACGTGTATTAACACTTGGAAATAAAAGCCCTCTTCGTTCCTGACAGGGAGAAGGGAGGAGGGCCATTAGCGGGGCAGTGCCACCAACGCGGGTCCCGGGTCACGTGCTGAGCTGGGAAGGGGCAGGGACCGCAGTGCAGTAGAGCCAGTAACGTAGCGCGTGGCGATGGAAACACCTCCAGGCAGCCAGACTGCGCGGGTGGCCCAGGCGGGGAGATGGTGCCAATATTTTTAACAAGTGGCTCCCACAAAAACGTTTCCCTTCAGCAGGTGATAAATTTATGCTTCGGGGATGCGATGTCTGCAGAAAGAAGCGAGGGGCTCTGGAATCCACCCTTTTATTTAACAATGTAAAGAAAAAAAATATGCTTCTAAGGAAGGGGACATCGCTGCTTGGCAAGAAAACAAACATTAAGACGCACTTGGCCAGAAATGGACTGAGTCATGCGGAGCAGAGTTTGACCAGTGCAATTCATGCGCGGGGGGAGGAGGGAGCTGAATGCCTTGCGCGGGAGTCCCACAGCATCCGAATTCTTGATGGGTTATTGAAAATACCTAACACTGAGTAGAGTCTTATTACAATTTTGATAAAAAGCCAACGCTAATGGGATGCAAGGAAAGGTGAAGTGGGATGGCAAAGCTTTCACATCTCCTTTCTCATGTCTGGTAGCAGAAACATAACGATAGGCTCCCAAAGAGACAGCTTCTGAAGGAGCCTTTAGCTCCTTCATTACATCTATTGCAGTCCCGTGTACAAACTTCACATAGAGTCTCTACTGGGACTAGACATTGGATCTTTAGGTCCTTCAAGTCAGTTTCTGTAAGTGGATCGTGCTGTTTGCATGGTCTGTCAATGCAATCACGAGAGATTCCCAGCTCTCCATTTCATAGGTTTTCCATTTGCACACAGGAAATGGCACCTTTTACTACTATCCTGTTTCTGAGCCATATTAATAAGTTCAACTGCTTTATGTATTACCAGTTTCAACACTGTTCTGCTTTTCAAATCACAACTGTTTTCATGTCAGCAAAAGAATTTCAAACCACAGGAAATTCTGGGGATGAAGTACAAATACATACTTAGAAAGAGCTATCAGGAAGCAGAATGAAACCTACAGTTGGAAAAATATGAGAAAAATGTCACTGCTTTCGTACCGCACTTTTAATTTCATCATTCTTTGAACACATAAATGAACAAGATTAATAATTTAGCCAGTAAAGGAATTTCTGTTTAGCCTCTGAAAAATTCCTGAATAATTCAGAAGTTCTGACATTAGATAGCTGACACATCCACCCCGGGTAAAATGCTGAAGAGAGATTGAAGTGACTGACCCATTCTCTCACAGCCCTCTCGCATTACAGCTTATGAGCAACAAAACTCCACAAATTAGAAGCTCACAAAACCAGAGAAAGCAGATCATGTTCACCTGTTGTCTGTTTCAGCAAGATGATGAGAAAGAGCAAACAGGAGCTCATTCCTTATAAACATGGTGTTAAAACTACACCACCTCATCTGCAGCCCAAGGAAACTCACTCCTTCGACTTCCCTGGGCTTTAATCAAAAGGTATGTGAAAGGCTTAAGAAATTCAGAAGATATTCATCATACAAAAGCCATTTTAAAAGAAATCAGTGTTTGCCAAACTGAAAGCTTGAAAAATATATAAACTCATATTTTCTTTTAAAAAGCAGCCCTTACAATTTTTATGTTCCTTATATGGAACATACATTTGCCTCACCCATACATCTGAAATTAAAATCTTTCAGTATCATAATGATAATGAACTATATATACCTTTCCTCTCTTTCACCAGTTTTTCAGTTCTGGACATTGTTTTGGGTTACAGATTATATAGATGGATACTACAGAAAAATGTACAGTAGTGAACTTAAGAAACATTGTCTTCTTAAGAACAAATATTTGAGATTTCTGCTAGGACTCCTGGCATAAAACATTCCAGCATGAGAAGCAGCAGAGACCTTCGTACCAAGTCCACCATTTTACTGGCTGTAGTGTTTGGGCTCCGGTCCTTTATACACAGATATTTTGTGGTTAATCCTTTAGAGAGAAAGCAAGAGGAGACTTTCAGGAAAGAGCTATTTCCAGCTAGGAAGGAGCTATCATAGAAGTTAAGACATCTACCAGCACTCAGGAAAAAAGGGCAGAGGGGAAAAGGGAACAAATATTGCTAAGCACCGTGAGGCATACTCAGGTTGAGATTCTGAGGAGCAACAGGGTCCTGCAATGGGATGTCACTTACCCAAATTTAAACAGAAGAGACATCTCTGACTAAGCTGGTTGTCTAGACTCCTTTGTAGTCAATGGAGATTATTAACATCTGGAAAAGAGGGAGAGTTTTTGAGGTCCGTGAACAGACTCTTCAAAGGCTGCCCAACTGCACTGCCGTAAGGATGACTTGATCCAATATTTTGGCTTTGAGTTTCCACAGACTGGGGAATAAGAACAGAGCATTCATCTCACCTCATGTACATTATAGCCAGCGGGACTCTTTCCTGACCTCCACAGGAGCACAACAGTAAGAGTTTTAAGTCTTTATCTGGAGCATATATCAAAGGCTCAGAAAGGTAGAAGGGAGGATCAAATGGGTCCTTAAACCTAATCAGCTGCTTCTAGGCAGGCACATATTTTTCTTGGGACATCTGTGTTTAGTAACTGTAACAGCCTTCTGAGGCCAGCAAGAAGACTGAAACCCACTTTTTACAAATCCTTTCTTAGAAAGCAAGTCCTCTGTAAAGCAGAAAGCAAGGATTTCCCTATTTAGACAAAAGAAAGATTTAATATCATTGCAGCAGCTCAGCAGGCAATGAAAAGCATTAGGGACTATGTTAACACAGGTCTTTTCTATGTCAGTACTTAACTCACATCAGCAGTTTCCACAGTACACTTCAATAGGACCAGAAAGCAAAGCAAGTGCTCCCTCAGCAAAGGAGGAGCCCTTTGGTCCAGACCTTCAGGGTGTCTTTCCAGTGAGTTCTGCACACAAGCCCTTGTGGGTATGGCAGTATTTCAAACTAGCAAGAGGTCTCTTTCACAGAACACAGCCTATACATCTGCCAGACAGCCACTCTTAGCTAGTCTA
>NW_010523937.1:41619-50733 GCF_000687285.1 Phaethon lepturus
GTCTGCGCTCTTTCTTAGCATGACCGCGAACGCCCACGTTACCGAGACCCTACTCTTTCTAAGCATTTCTACTTGCTGCTTCCCATACGCTTTAATAGCTTAGCACCTCTACAGCAACCAAACAAAAAAAACCTCCCTGAGATGACTGACATATAAGTCACATACATTTACAGGCGTTGTGCTAGTTTTGGCTGGGATAGAGTTAATTTTCTTCATAGTAGGTAGTATGGGGCTGTGTTGTGGATTTGTGCTGGAAACAGTGTTGATAATACAGGGATGTTTTCATTGTTGCTGACCAGCGAGTCAAGGCCTTTTCTGCTCCTCACACCATCCCACCAACACGTAGGTTGGGGGGGTCCAAGAAGTTGGAAGGGGACACAGCCGCGACAACTGACCTCAACTGACCAAAAGGGATATTCCATACCATACGATGTCATGTTCAGCGTATAAAGCTGAGGGAAGAAGAAGGAAGAGGAGAATGTTCGTAGTGGTGGTGTCTGTCTTCCCAAGTAACCATCACACGTGCTGGAGCCCTGCTTCCCTGGAGATGGCTGAACGCCTGCCTGCCCATGGGAAGTGGAGAGTGAATTCCTTGTTCTGCTTTTTTTGCGTGTGTGGCTATTGCTTTATGTATTAAACTGTCTTTATCTCAACCCATGAGGTGTGGAGGATATACTATTACACCATGGATATTAAAGGTCAAATGACACATTCTGTGTTTGTCTATAATGTCTCCCTTTATTGCTGCTAGGCCACCCTCCCACCTTGGAGGTAGACAAGTCATAGAGATGATAAGATACCCGCTCAAGCTGTTTTGCTATGCCAGCCTTCTAAAGAAAGAAAACCATGTTCCAGTCACTTCACTGCTTTCACCATGAGTAAGTAGGTGAATGACCCAATCCTGCAGCTAGGAAGAAAATTTGTGTTTTAGAAAACACACCCAAATTGTCAAAAATGTTTTAAGGATACCCTGCTCCAACGAGCCTGTTTCTCTTCCATTAATTATCTTCCTTCCACAAAAAAGCAAGCAAGCATCCCTTGAGTTCCCAAAGGCAATCCTTTGAGAACAATGGACATTTGAGAGACTTCTGTGCTCACGGAACACATAGTAAAGATGGCAAAATTTCCAAGAAAGACCGAAAAATTCTTTGCAGTGACTGAAAGTCAGTAAAATCATGATTGTCATATAGCTATTATGTTATCCTGAGAGATAACAGGTTGTGAAAATATCAACTATTGAACATCTGAGCTCAAAAGGCATAGCCTGTGACTACAGACACATCTCCACGCAATACCAGAAAGTATTAATATGCTGCCCTTTCTTGCTGCTTTCTCTGCAGGAGTCTCTCTGCTTCTATGTCTAATTCTGCTTTTGCCCTGTGGATATGGTAGAAGAAATGCCAAGAACAAATTTCAATGTATAAACATATTATGTGGCATGGTAAGAGAACCTCATAACAGCCCAGTTTGGAAGTACTGACCAAAAACTGGCTTAGCAATAACCAAGAACTGGGATTTTTGCCCTTCCATTAAAGCCAGGAGAGCAAACCGTGCCTTTAGGCTTAACCAGTTGCATCACACTCAGCGTCACTCCACTGACTGAGCGCACTCGCTATACTTTATGGTCTCATACCCTGTGGTCTCTACAGATTTTTTCACTCTAGTTAGTCTTGCAAAAATGAACACCTGCCCACTGTATCCTTGCTTTTTCTTCCCTGTGCCTATCATTGACACAGAATTTGCATGCTGGAAAAAACAAGTTCAGTGTCTGAAATGAAAATAAAATCTCCCTTCAAATGGCACAAAGTTGCTTAAAAATGTTAATCTGCCTTATTTTTATGATGTGTTTAAAATTAAATGTTTCCATATGGGTACAACAGAGCAAACCACGTCCTTCCATTTAAATAGCCTGTTTACTTTAAAATCTGAAACTAGCTACAAATTTAAACCCTTTTTGTTTTTGTCCACCTGGAAAAAATTATCAAATTCTTAAGTGTGCATTGTAATAGGAGCAAACACTGAAGAGTGTGAATTCTTAGGTTTCAATATCTATTTTTAAATTGTTTTTCATGTAAGCTTTTAATTTAGATTTAATAAGATTCTAATTGCATTTTTAAAAAAATACCAGTTGATTATTGAAGACATATTCCTGTAGGATTAGCTTACACAGCTTAGTCTTTTAAAATATTGTTTTAAATAATAATTTGGTATTTTATGATTTATGCTACCAAATCTAAATATAGTTAGTGTAAAATAATTACAGAATGATTGCAAGAAATAAACCTATTGAGGATTATCCATTTTATAAAAGACACACATCTCCTGTGTAATTATTCAATGTCAATAAGTGTCTTCAGAAATCTGTTGCTAATTAATGTATGACGAGTGCTTAGTTATATTTTAACGTATTGTGTAATTAAAGCCAATCGAAAGTTTTGCCATTTGCCGTACAGCTCAGAAACAGGAAAAAAATACATTAGCGTGCTAAATGAAATGAGCTGTACTCATTCTCAGGTCTGCTCTAGCTGCTTTTTGCCACTTCAGTGGTGCAAAAGAGCCAGCAGCCCAGCAGTTTTGCTCTCCTGACGGTTCTCCATCGAGGGGAAATACGGGGTAATCCAAAGCAGCAATAGTGGCTGTATGCCACCTTCCCTCCTCCAGCTCGAGGGTGTAGTGCCGGTGCTGCGTTCCTCCCTTGCTACCAGATGTAGTCTTGGAGCTCGCAGGTAGCCGAGATTAATTTAGAATAGTTTTACAGCAGCCTAAAGATCTATAAAGTCATTTTTGCCTCGCTAGTCTGGTGCTGCCTGCTATAGCGGATCTGAGCCTTTAAGCACAGATAAGGAAGGTCTTATTTAACTGTAGTCTTAGGCTAACTGTGGGCTTTAGACCTGGATTGAAAAGGCATTAAGGTCACCTGGAATCCGTCCCTTGCCTTCGGTGGGAGCTGTGTAGGCCCTTGGCATGTTGCATGCTCCATGGAAACGTCTCTCTCCTGCCAGGCAAAAATCTCCTGGAATAGACATTACAATGGATATTATAGGAAGGACTGCACTGGCAGAGACGGTAATGAGATAAACTATTTCTTCTTTTTCACCTATCTATTTTTACATTTTCATAAATACCACTTCTCATTCCATCCACTATTATCATGACACCCCCCAAATATTATATAGAGCATAGGGTAGAAAAGGCTTCTTTCCTGCCTCGTTTTGTTCTGTTCAGGTTAAGTCAGCTACTTTGATTTCTACTATAACCTTGACCTATAAAACCTGAGCCACCCAACAGCACAGTCCAGCATTCAAGAGGCACTGAGCACTGGAAGAACACATAAAGGCAACATCTGCCTTGACAGTGTGCCTCCTGCAAGCAAAACCACCCCTGAAAGAAAAGCGTGGCACAACAGGAGCAGAAGAATGACTTCTCCACGTAGATGACTCTCCCTTAAGTGCTTATAAATACTTTACAGGCACCTCTGAAACACTTTACAGGCGTCTTCTGTACCACCTTCCTTCCCCAGTTTTAGCTCACAAGATAATAATATAAATAATATTATAAATAATAAATATAACAATAATCTTTGACTCCTTTATTTGACTTATTCCCATTTCACGTCAGAAGTTAGGCCCTACGTGCTGTGCATGATGCGTAAGTAAAGCGCGAGTCCCTCTGCACACCGGCAGGAACCTCCAGGGAGCTCGAAGACTTCTGGTGATCCACATCACCACAGGCCAAGTAACTGCTCGTGACTGCACCGATCACGGAGCTGTGTTTCTCTGCCATGAACCACTCCTCAAGTAATTAAACCCAGTGTACAAGTCAGAACACAACAAAGCCTGAAGCCCCTGATTTTGGTGCTTGCTCAAAGCCCTTGCTCCTTGTGCAATGCCGGGCTGCTGAAGGCAGCTATCATCAGTGCAAACATGCCACCGGCCCAGGCCGCACCCAGTCCAGTGCAGGTTGGTAATGGCAACAGTCAATCACAAAACAAAGGTTTATCTGAAGCTGAAGTTTGAGTCAAGCGATTTTTTTCTAGGCTTTTGAAAGTTAGTGAAGACTAAGCTAATGAGCCTGCTCTGTCTCTGTATTTACTGAAGAGAAATATGTCCGATGTGCAGAAGATTAACGTGAATGTGGGCTCTCTTCTCATTGCAGCAAGCGACTGAGTGACAACGGGCACGGAAAAGGCTGAGGTACTCCATTTCTTTTGTTTTCCCCTCAGTTTTCATTGGGCAAGTGTGTCCTGAGGCCTTTCAGTCCCTGAGGGTTACCGGCAGAGTCTGTGGGAATGACACCGTACCCACAGGAGAGGAAGGCAGCGTCAGGGACTCTTAAGCATACTGAGCAGATGCAACCCAGGGGAGCAGATCAGATACATCTGAGTGTGCTGAGGGAGCTGGCTGACATCATTGCAAAAGAACTATCATCTCTGAAAGGTCACTACAGTCCAGGGAGGTTCCTGATGATTGAAAAAAGGCAAACATCACACCCATCTTCAGGAAGGGCAGGCAGGATGACTCAGGTCAGTCAGCCTCACCTCAGCCCCTGGGAAGATTATGGAGCAAATCCTCCAAGAAGCCATTTCTGGTCACATGAAGGGCAAGAAGGTGACTGAGATTTAGCAAGGGCAAATAACACCTGACCAACCTGACTGGTTTCTATGATGAGATGACCAGCTCCATGGACAAGGGAAGAACAAAAGGTGTTGCATGTCTTGATCTCAGCAAGGCCAATACTTTACTAATAACTGGACACAATCAGCCTCTTCATGGGTGATACCAGACTCGGGGGCAGCAGTCAATATACAGGAGCACAGGCTGCTGTTCAGAGGGACCTGGACAGTCTGGAGAAATGGGCTGACAGGCACCTCATGAAGTTCAGCTAAGGCAAAGACAAAGTCCTGCATCTGGAAGGGAATATCTCCATGCAGCAATAAAGGCTAGGGCTCAACACTCTGGAAAATAGCTCGGCAGAGAGGGACCGGGGCATCCTGCTAGACAACATGCTGAACGTGAGTCAGCAATGTGCACTTGCAGCAAAGAAGGCCAGCTGAACTGTATTAGCACAGTTAATTAGCTTGCACACCAAGAGAAGTGTTTCTTTGCCTCTGTTCAGCCCTTGTGAGACTGCATCTGGAGTACTGCACCCAGTTTTGGGTTACTCTGTACACAAAAACATGGGCATGCTGGGGTGAGCCCAGTAGAGGGCCACCAAGATGGGCAGGAGGCCAACGCACAGAATGCGTGACAAGAGGCTGCATGAACTGGGTTTGTTCAGACTTCAGAAGAGAAGCCTGGAGGGGGACCTTACTGCTGTCTGTAATTGTCTTATGAGAGGGAAAAGAGAAGATGGAAGGAGCTTCTTCACAGAGGTGCACAGGCATAAAATGAGATGCAGGAGATGCAAGCTGGAGCTTAGTTGGATCAGAAAGTCTGATTGCATAAAAGGAAAAAAAAACTTTCTACCACAAGGGTGATCAAACACTGGAACAGGTTTCCCAGGAGATTTTAAAAACCAGGCTGGACCGATCCCTGAGCAACTGGCTTATCTTTGAGCTGGGAACGGGACTAGAGGAGCTTCAGAGTTTGCTTCCAACCTGCACTGTTCTGTGATTCTGTTTTAGGAAAAGACTGGATGAGATGCATTTGCCCCATGGCAGTGCCATTTCTTTCCGTTGAGTACATACCGAGATGAAGTTGTCTAGCTTAGATGTGCACAACCCGTTTTTAGATCACTAATTTATAGAAGAACAATATCACTTTTAGAACAGAAAAATTCAGTAGAATAGAGACAGAGTAAGCACAGTATTGTACATTAAATGCTAGTAGAACATTAGTGTTTATTAAGGTACATATGGCTAGATATTGTTATCCTTGAAAAAGTTCCTAGTTTATTAGAAGTAGATGCTTTAGCTCTTAGTTTGTTTCCTATCTCCCATATTTCACTTGAGATAGGAGAAACAGAAGCAAAACCAGAAATATATTTGAAATATATAATAGATAATTATATATTTTATATGTACATATACAACCCACAACATACAGAAACAAATATCCTTAGTTGTGGATTTAAAACAACTCAAGTAGTACAAAATAATCCTCTATACAGTTCTTCTAAGTGTCATCTTTAAAAACCAGGAATTCTATCACTAAGATGACTGGATCCCAAGTTAAATAAGAAAGGATCATATTAGATACGGGATATTTTAAGTGATAAAGTCTTGATCCTCAAGTTTTCTTTTCTCCCTTTGGTCCCCAGAGTCTGATTTGTCTGGTTTTCAGGTCTGTTGTACCCCAGTATGCCTTACCCCAAAGAATTGCGCAGTGAAGCTGACTGACTGGATTGTGGGAGAGATTTGGTTTGAGCAGACTGTTAAGGTTTGTATTTATTTCAGTTTAGTTGGTAAATTGCATTTTTTTCTAATTAAAACATATTCAGGTTTGATTTGCAGAGGGAAGAACTGTTTTCTACCAACGCTACACTTTAGACTTTAAGACCTGTATTGCCTTCTGTCAGTGTCCATCACTTTCCCTTGACTGTAGAGAGCTTTTTGAATGAGTTTGCTTATTATTTAGGCCTTTCAATCAGGTGCCTAAAGCAAGGTAGGGTAAACCAATCCCTACAAAGTTATGTGGCAGTGTATTGCGATTTTGTGAGTTATGGAGTTGTGAGATAGGGTGCCATTTTATTGCATTGGCTTTGTTGTTATTTTTTAAAGGGACATCAGTGAGGATGTTGGTGCACACTCTTGACATTTGATGGCCTTATTCGCACTTGATAAGTGCATATTCCAAAGAACTTCTCTTAACTGCAGCACCCTTGTCTGAGGTATGAAGCATTTCTTACGTTTTCTGGGTACATAATCTGGGCAAAAAATTTTCAGGCTCATCCACACAGAGGCTATTACAATTAGTTCATTTATGAGCAGCAAATCACAGAAAGTATGGCATGCAATTATCTGAACACCTGATTTCTACCATAACCACACCTCAAAATCAAGAAATCGAGTACTTACTTTTAAAAATGTGTTTACCTATTCATCAAATGAGCGCTGTTTTGGATAAGAATGACCTGTGTGTATGTCCGTACTACACTTTCAGTAAATGCTCATACTTACATGGGAACTGGAATACTTCTGAGACTTTCAAAAGATATGCTATATTTTGCTTTGAATATCCAATTTGGACCATTCCCCAGACCACTGAACACTTTCTAGACTTGGGTTCGCATTTTCTCCCTGATGTGTCTCTGCATTTCCTGACACTAGCTAGAATATGGGATTGAAGTATCAATAAAACCGCAAATAATTTGAAAAGTACTTACAGCCCCCCCCCCAAATAATTGAGTATTGTAAACACAACTTGAAAAGAAATAATTCCTTACAGTATTTCCAGGGCAGTTTTGCAGGCTTTGCATCTTGCCCTGCTGTTTTCATCTGTTAGGACAGTTTTGAATTGATAGTGAATTGCAAATGAAGTTTAGTTAGTTCAGAGAAAACTTTGGGTACACATGCAAGGATCTGGGGATAAGTTTGTACCACACTTCTGTATTTTTCAAACAAACACACTCTACATAGATCACAGACCTTCAGCTGGTGCAAATCAGCAAAGCGCTACTGCAATCGTCTTTACCAGCAGCTGTGACTCTGGCATGGATAAAGCCTTTATTGTTGAATTAATAGTACTTCTTCTTGTCAGCATCTCCCTCCCAGGCAGTTGTTCTCAAGAGCACTGAGTATGGCTGCTCAATTATTTTGTGACTAGAGGACTAGATTAATAATGACAGGCCACACAGTAAGCATATTTCTTTCATCATTTATGTCATCTTTTCATTGCAAGGAACAGGTGCACCCAGGTCCCAGTCCCGTATTTCATCAATGTTGTCATTTAAAGTAGCAAGAAAGGCAACTCTTAGTCCCCCCGAGAAGCCTGAAAATCAAAATTATGCAGGTTAGAAATTAGGAAAAGCCTTCTAGCAGGATTGCTTTGTAAATACTGGAATAAACTTCCTGTAGAAATTACAGCCTCTTTGATGGATGCCCTGAAAAACAGGAAAGATAATCTTATCAGAAGCAACAGAGCTGTACTGCATCCTACCTCTGGGCACGATCATGGACTAGGTGATGTCTTAGATCCTTCCGGACTCATTTTTCTGATTCAGTGATACTACCAATTATCCTTCAGTGTATGCAAATACTACTTCTCCTTCCTACCATGCCATGTCAAAGCATTTGTTCCTTTTACATCTCTTCCTGACATTGCAATATCACATTTAGACTTTATTTGCTGCTGGTTGTTGTGCAAATCTGTGATCACTAATTTACTATATGTCTCCTAGAATTTCTAAACACCGTAAGTTTATTAATGCAAGCTTTCAAACACTCCAAAATGGTCTAGTTTAAGCAGAATGAAAGTGTTACAAAGCACCAAGTTATCAGATGTGAGACAGCAATCCAAATTGGAATTCATAGCGAGCTGTGAATGTGGTCACAGATACGGTACCAGAGAGGGAATAACTCAGCCTCCCTCTGGGGGGATTATATGCAGGAATCCCTGCACAATTCTGGGTACTTCAATATCAGAAAGAGCGCAACAGAACGATGGGTATGTGAAAAAAAAAAAAAGCCATAAAAAAGACTGAACAGCTGGAGAGGCTGATTTATGAGGAGAGATTAAGAGAATGATGTTCAATTGTCTGCA
This sequence comes from Phaethon lepturus, assembly GCF_000687285.1. Taxonomy (NCBI): domain Eukaryota; kingdom Metazoa; phylum Chordata; class Aves; order Phaethontiformes; family Phaethontidae; genus Phaethon; species Phaethon lepturus. The sequence continues at coordinate 50,319 of NW_010523937.1, forward strand.
CAATGTCCAACAGCCATAGGTTAACCACTTCAAGTATCTGAACAGTGTAAACACCAAGAAAGGGAATAAATAACCAGGTGTGCTGGGTTTGGCTGGGATACAGTTAATTTTCTTCAAGGTAGCTAGTATTGGGTGATGGTTTGGATTTGTGCTGGAAACAATGCTGATAATACAGGGATGTTTTAGTTATTGCTGAGCAGTGCTTACAGAGAGTCAAAGATTTTTGTGCTTCTCACACCACCCTACCAGCGAGTAGGCTGGGGTTGCACAAGAAGTTGGGAGGAGACAGCTGTACCCAACAGACCAAAGGGATATTCCATACCATATGATGTCATGCTCAGCAATAAAACTAGGGGGAATGTTGGCTGGGGGGGCTGCTATTCCAGGACTGGCTGGGCATCAGTCAGTTGGTGGT
>NW_010523938.1:0-1861 GCF_000687285.1 Phaethon lepturus
CTGAACGGCGTAAGGGGGAGGCCCCTCAAAGGAAAGGAGGGCATGTTGTGTGGTTATGGCACACGTTCAGAACGGGCCGCAGAGCGCAGGACTGACACCCCTCTTGCCTACGCGCGGAAGGAGAACACGCAGCAGCGTGGCAGAGCTCCAGCCGCTGCTGAGGTCCCCCCCATAGCTCACTCTCCCCTTAAAATTCCTCACCTCCCCCTTCCCCCGAGGGGCAGGTACAAGCCTTTCCTGAAAGCGACCTCGACAAAGAGATCCCTTACCTGCTGTGCTGCTTGCGTTCCTGGCCCAAATGCCCTCAGCTGCTGACCTCTGCCACTTGCTTCCCTTTAGCAAGGTAAGGGCCACTTCTGTGGTTTAGTAAGAGCTTGCACCTACTGTCCAGCTAGAAGAAATGTTAGACAAGAGGGGAAAATAAAACTATTACATTAAAAGTAATTACCTAAAGCTTCACCCAGGACTACTATTCTTAAAGCTTTGCCAATCCTTCTCTAAACTATTTGCTCTTCTGCCATTCCACCTGTCCCACACTGTCTTTCAATCTACCTGCTTTGCCGTTCCCTGTGTTCCACTCCCCTGATCTCCTCCACCTAGCTACCACTGCTAGGGCTTCCTACTCCATACCTACAGTTGGTTCTCCAAATTGGCTGATGCCATAGAAAGTTCACACCAGGGGTCAGGCCCCCCACCTGTGCAATTGCATATCCTGCCTCTCAGCTGGGGCCGATGCTGGAGGAAGCAAAATAAAAGCACTCAGAAGGCATCTGGCTATAAGCAGCTGGGTGGGCAAGAACAGTTTCCTCTCAGCCCCAGAACAGATTCCTTGAACAGCAGAATTTTATTACTGTCTCCATCATCATAGCTTAATAAACATAGCTACAGTACGCTTTGGGGCCATAAGATGACTCAGCTCTCTGGAAAATGTAGCTAAACATTTTGGTCCTGTATCATTTAGCATAAGTGATTTGCTGCTTTCTGGCTATCTTCTGGGTCTAGCAAAATTTCCTTTCAATTGTTCTAATACCGTTGCTCCTGAGCATCTCCATGTTCTCTTCTCTTGCAGGTTTATTAGAAAAAAAGATTACAATTGCCATTTCACCACAGTTTAGCTTGAAGCAAAACTCTAAATAGAGTCAGCTCCCAGTAATACTGCCATCCATCTCAGCCATTTGCAAGCAACTGCTGATCTCTTAAAATAGCACAGTTAGAGTGAAATGAGCCGAAACGATGACTGAGAAACAAGTTGCCGCGGGGAACTGAACAGAAACACGCAGCTACCTCTCACTTAGCTCTTAGCAGCCCCCATGTTCTGCTGGCATGCAGCTCAGTAGCAGGTAATGAAAGGATATGGCCTGCTAGCAGGAGGCGCGTGCATCTTCCTACCAATTTGGGTCGTTGCGTCACGCCGAGCGGAGGCGGGAGGAAAGAGCCAAACCTTGGGGTTCCCATGGCACGCCCTGCCTGGGGGCAGCAGTTCCCACAACTTCCAGGCTGCTCGCAGGATCAGATGGGCGGCCTCAGTCCCTTCCAAAACAGCAGTCCCTCGAGTTTGTGCCGCTGGAGCTTGACTGCTGTTTCCAGGGGATTGGCCAGGGTTAAAAGGAGGAGTTATGTCAGCTCAACCCGTTTCCTTGAAGCAGTACACAGTCAGTCAGTCAGGCGACCTAGATTTTGCCTCCAAAAACTGCGTAAGAAAAAGAACCTGCAAATTTTTGATTTAAGTACTCCTGGTTTTATCAGGGTTTCTTCTGTTCTCGAAAGAACTTACCTTATTTTGTTTTCACAGAATATTTTCAGCCTTTGGAAACAAGATAAAATTTTATTCCTTGAATTTTTACTTCTAGCTTTCTTTCCC